>NC_054608.1:6138055-6438055 GCF_004785595.1 Juglans microcarpa x Juglans regia | reverse complement strand
CCTATTAAATAAGACTCTCCAATAAATTTGTACCCTCTGACACTTATTCCTCTATGATCATCAAACTTTACTCTTGACTTTCAGCTGATACATCAAAATTATCTAAAAAATATTGTGAATATAAGGGGTAAGTTATTAACAACTCAGTAAGCAAAGAACATATACTAATATGTAAACATGAGCATTTACAGATATCAGGATGCAAAACTAAACATTTCCATTTTAAGAGTGCGGAAGCAGAACATGTTATCAAAATATCAGAGCGAAGATTCAGAAATAATTTCATTCAAAAATATCCTTTGGCATAGCATAAATGATCATCATCATCATCATCATCAGAACATCATATCATAACAGAGGCCATGCATAACTCCAGTGGTAGGGTTGTGCATCTGCAGATAGCCAACCAGAACATAAATCACGCTGTTACCAAGGTGCGCACTCAACCACTATTATTACCCATGGTTGGGCCGTATCCACTATTATAACCTGTGATTGGGTCGTATGCCACTATTATCACCCGTGGTAGGGCCGTAACTGAATAGTGCAGAAACATAATCAAATTCAGAATTAGAGAGTCATGCCAAAAGTTTTCAGAAATCACGTCTTATCAGAACAGAGTACTGAACAAAATCATATCATTTTCAAAATCATAACAGATCCAAGGCATATTTACATAATCATGCAAAAATTTTTATATTTGCTCTTTTTGCATAGTTCATTTTGCATAGTTCATAAACAGAATGCACAAAAATTAGCTCATATCTACACCAGTCATGACAAAAATACTTTCTCTTTCATCAGAGTTCAGTGAGTAATGAAGAATAAATAACTGAGGTTATTTTCACATTTCTTTTCAAAACATATAATGCACATTTTCACAAATCAACCTAAGTTCATTTTTATTTTATGTAAAGTTTAGCATAGGAATCCCACTTACCTAGACTTGTTAGCTTTTCAAAATTTTCCTCAAATCAATGTTGAGTCAACTATAAATCGTCACCTATAAAATAATCACGTAATTCTGTAAATTTCCAATCAATCACAAATTTACACCATTTAAGCCTAAGCTTCTACTATATCTATTTTAATTTTCAATACCTAAAAATTTCCATTACCTTAAAATATCCTCATTCTCTAAATTTCCTTGACATCAATCAACGTTCAAGATAAGTACTTGTAAAAATTTCATTAAATAATAATAAAAAATAGCTTTAATCATAATTTAAATGTTCAAAATAAAATTACACACTTACTATAAAAATAATTTGCTACCAATAGTACAATTTAAAAATCCTATTTATTTTTTGTACAATTTCTTACACTTCCCACAAAGACCACGTAAAAAGAAATTTAATATAAGCATAATTCTAAATTGAAACCATCCAATAATAAGGGCAATATTGTAATTTTATATCCAAATGATATGTAAAGCTAAATTTACGTAGCCTCTTAAGAAAATGTTTTCATGCGTTTACGTGGTGCAACAGTCAGTGAGGCAGGGGCACGAGACACTCACCAAGAAGGGAGGAGCTGCATGCAATGCGGTGAAGAAGGTGATTGTCCTGGCGGCGGGGTACTGAGAGAGAGATGAGTGAGAGAAATGATGAGAGAACATGGTGACAGAAAAGGGGAGAGACGAAGAGGAGAATCAACCAAAGGTCGTGGCTTTACCAAGTGTACAACAACATGGGCGACGAGAGGTACTCGGCGGCACCTTTATGCAAAGGCAATGATGGCGTGGAGGGCTGATGACGTTACTGAGTTCACTGTGTCGTGGTTGGTGTCACCCAGCATGACAAGCTAGCTTTGTTTTGAGCTGCAAAAATAGGGGTGTAACGTGCTTTGTTTCCGTGAGATGGGGGGTGGCGTACTGGGTTGTGGGTTGGTTGAGCAGAAGTTTACAAGGGGGTGCACTGGTGTAGCGGCTGTACGAACTACGAAGGGCTGGGCTTCAGACGTTGTGGAGTCAAGGAGGAGGTTTGACCGGGTTGTTGTTGGTTGGGTGGACACTGGTGGCAGCGGCTGTTGGTGCGTGCATGCAATGGTTGGGCACGACTGGGGTGGTGAACGTCAGGTTGAGGAAGAACGATGGGCTACTGCGAAGAGCCTAGCTAGGGGAAGATGATTACAACGGCAAGAGAGGCTATGCAGTGTGCGTGAAATGTGTAACGCAATATATATATATATATAAACAAAAAAGAAAACCCTAGGAAGAAACAAAGGGAGAAAACTGCAAGAAAGAGATGCATGGTGTGGAGTACTGTGCACGGAACTGATCCCTGAGCTTGGGCTTTTTTTAGGGTCCACATGAAAATATTAGGCCCACAACTTGGATACTGAAGCATAAAGATTAGGCTTTTTCTTGAGTCAAGGGTCTCAACTCAATTTCTAAGAATAATTAAACGTGTCCTAGAAAATTCTCGACTCAAATCTCACGTTGGCCCTTTAGAAAAATAACCATAATTATCAAGCCCAAAAAAATCATAATTCGTCAAAACAACGATTTTAAGCCTGTAGTCTACTCCAAATAAAAATACTCATAACACTCAATTGGGTTTTACATATGCATAATTCTGAAAATATTTAAAAGGCTTGGCTAGGTCCAGGGGTTACAATTTGTCAGAATCAAATCAGTCATTTGTAAATCAATTATCTACAGTATCTATTCCTAATAGTGTGCCAAAAGCCTTAGCTGACACAAGGTGGAGGGCTACTATGAATGAGGAAATGAAATCTTTGCAGAAAAATACGATTTGGGAACTTGTTGATTGCCCACCAAGAAAGAAATCAGTTGGATGCCAGTAGACTTTTACTGTGAAGTACAAAGCAGATAGTACAATTGACACTTTAAAGCGAGACTGGTTGCAAAAGGGTACACCCAAACCTATGGGATCGATTATATAGATAATTTTGTACCTGTAGCTAAAATAAACACAGTTCGAGTCTTGTTGTCTCTAGCTGCGAACTTGGATTGGCCATTACAACAGTTTGATGTGAACAACGCCTTTCTACATGGTGAGTTGTCCAAAGAAGTCTATATGGATCTCGCACCTGGTGCATGATACCAAAAATACACCGTCAGAAGGTGTGCATATTAAAGAAAACATTATATAGGTTGAAATAATCTCCAAGAGCATGGTTTGGAAGGTTCATGAAGTCTACGATAGCCTTTGGCTACCATTAGAGCAATTCAGACCACACTTTATTCCTGAATAAACATCAACATAAAATCATTGCACTTATTGACTCTGTAGATGACATGGTAGTCACAGGAAATGATCCTGAAGAAAGGAAGACACTACAGAGTTACTGTGGCGCCCCCAATCCCCCTTATATAAATACACAGGGATTGAGACGCCAGGATGGTGACAACACGGTCACACATCCCAACGAAGTGCCAGTGTGTGTACATGCAACAGTGTACAAATATAATAACGCAGCGGATAGTCAACTAAGTACCAGAATTTAAATACAAATATTTAAAACAATTTATCTTTAAAAAATTATACAGTCATCCCAAATATAATACAAAAGGTGAATACATAAACTGATAAAAACACATAACTCACTAAACAGGAGCAATCCCAGATCACTCCTCCAACGGAGCCAAGCTAAGGCTCGTCATCACCATCTGCATCAAAATCTGCGATACCATAAAATGGTACCACAGGTAAGTATAAACCAAACAACTCTCGGGATAAAAATACATTAATGCAACCAACAATATAGCAAAATACAGTTAACCATAAAATACCATTTTTTCCCAGAAAAATGATTATTTCCAACACACGCCAAAAATCCCATTTTGGCCCAAAATATCCGTAACGCGTTTTCCCATAAAATGATTCACACAAACAATCCAATTATCGGACACTGTAGGCGGGAATCGCAGGCGGGACTCTACCACCGTCCCTGCTTACCACCATCCCTACCGCGTGCACCGTAGGCGGGAATCACAGGCGGGACATAACCACCATCCCTGCTTACCACCATCCCTAACGCGTGCACCGTAGGCGGGAATCACAGGCGGGACTCTACCACCATCCCTGCTTACCACCATCCCTACAGTTCCTTTACACACAATAAATACTTAACAGAGCACTGTAGGCGGGAATCACAGGCGGGACACAACCACCATCCCTGCTTACCACCATCCCTACAGTCTCTTTCCTTTTACTCACATGAAAATCCAAATCCAATAAATACATAAACATGTATGCAATACACGAAAACCCAGTTTTCTTTACAAACATGATCATGCATGCAATATGCGATGTACGTGAACAAGTCATAACCAACAACCACAATTCACAATGCAAACAAACACAACTCCGTCCACAATCCATCCGACCCCCGAAACTCCTCGGACTCAGTCCGGCAAAACAACCCAATTCACAGATAATATGCGTTAGTGCAAAAATATATCTAAATCACGAAAGTTCTTTAAGGAAAATACTTACAGTGCAATATAATAATTTTCGGAGGATCTCGAAGTTGCAAGTGGTGATTTCTGAGCAACACCACAGTGTAAAATACACTGTGGCCGTGGGTCACAATTACCAACTTTTCAACGAGGACAAACGAAGACCCAAGATTGATAGGGTAGGGCCTAGGGAGGTCGGTGAAGCCAATGGTGGCGGTGGTTTGCCGTGGGTGGCGGCGGAATGGGCGGTAGAAGACCAAAATGCCCAAATCGGAAATGTAGTTGGTGGAGCTTCACCGGTGACGGATCGGAGGTGGGGTTGGGTCCAATGGGTTGCCAAGAGGTCGGGGATGAAGTGGTAGGAAGATGGTGGCCAATGGTGGTGCGACGGCGGCGCAACGGCGGAAGGAGTGCCGCGGCTTCGAAGAGCTACTGGTGGTTAACGGCGGCACGGATGGAGGTGAGATTGGTGGGGTGAGGTCGCCGGCGGCTGGGGAAGCTAATGGGCTGGGCGGTGAGGGCCACCGCCGGCTCACGGCGGCGCTGGCGTGAAGGTGGCCCGCGACTTCGTGGGGGCGTGTGGGCTACCGGCGGCGAGGTAGGGGCTGAGGTTTGGGAGGTGGGGTCGCCGGAGGGAGGGGGAGCTGGTCGGCTGGGCGGTGTCGCGCACGGCGGCGCGACGGCGGCGCTGGGAGGAGACGAAGGAAACGGGCGGAGGAGAGGAGAGAGAGAGGTCGCGCGGGAGAGGAGAGGAAATGAGGAAAAAAAAAGAAAAGAAAGAAAAGAAAAAGGAAGGAAAGAAAAAATGGAGGAAAAAAAATGAGGTCCAATCCTCATAGCTTGGGTCACAAAAAAGATCCAACGGAGACGATTTTAAAACCACAAGTTAAATAAAATAATTTAAACGTAATGGTAAAGTCAAATTGAAATAATTAAATCCCACAGTAATTAATTTAAATATTAAAAGCAATTTAAATGCATCACAATAAATAAATATTTAGAAAGCACATAAAATTAATTTTCACCAAATTAAAATCATAGAAATAAACTTACTAAAAATCCAACCAATTTTAAAATAAGAGGATAAATTTTTGAACAATCAAAAATAATCCTTCAGCAAAAATACACTGAAATACGGGGTGTTACAGTTACTTGTCCAAAGAATTTGAAATGAAAGACCTCGGTCCCTTGAAATTTTTCCTTGGAATCGAAGTATCCCGATATGATAAAGGGATTTTTTTCCTCAAAGGAAATATGCCTTGGATTTGCTATAAGAAATTGGTATGTCAGCATGTAAACTACCTGATACACTAGTAGAAGAAGGTTTGAAATTAGGCATTGAGTCTAATCAGGTCTAGTTGATAAAGGGAGATACCAGAGACTTGTAGGAAGATTGATGTACTTAGCACACACAAGGCCGGACCTTGCCTATGCCTTGAGTATTATTAGCCAGTTTATGCATAATCCTGGAGAACAACATATGAATGTTGTTATGCCGTATTTTGAGATATCTGAAGTCTGCTCCTGGAAAGGGAATTTTGTTCACTAAAAATATAAATTGTCAAAGTGTGGAAGCATATACTGATGTTGACTAGGCTGGAGCAGTAGATGACAGGCAATCTACTTCAGGATATTTCACCTTTGTAGGTGGTAGACTCATTACATGGAGAAGTAAAAAATAGAATGTTGTTGCACGATCAAGTGCATAAGCTAAATTTAGAGGTATGACACTTAGAGTTTGTGAAGTGTTATGGATAAGACTTCTTTATGCTCCTAGTCAACCAATTCAAGTATATTGTGACAATAAAGTAGCATATGATATTGTTCATAATCTGATTTGACATGATCATACAAAGCATGTGGAGGTAGACAAATTTCTCATTAAGGAGAAGTTGGATGGAGCGAATTGTGGAGTTGCCTATCGATCAGAAGATCAGCTGTTTGATATCCTCACCAAAGCGGGTTCAAATCGAGTGTTCTCAAAATTTTTGGGCAAGTAGGGCATGTGTGACATCTATGCACCAACTTGAGGGGGAGTGTTGAAATATTGGGTTTCAGTGTGTAAGTATTTGTCTTTTAGTATTTGTCTTTTCTAAGTCTTTGATTGTAAGTGTTGTTATTGATTGTCAGTGTTGTAAGTGTTAGGTGTAGGTTTTGGCGATTGTAAGTATTAGGTGTTAGGTGTGGACAAGTAGCATGATTGTAGGAAATCATCTCTTTATGTAAAACAGACTCATTGAGAAATACATATGGAAAAATATATCATTTCAAGTGGATGATCTGCATGGGTATCACAAATAAGGAAGCTAAACTTACACTAGGACACATCAAAGATGAGAATAGATTCAGTAGCATCCAGTATATAACCACGAAAAATTGACGAGGAGATAAACGATATCTCACCTTTAAAACCTGTCGATAGCACAAGAGATAAAGGATATCTCACCTTAGATTCAGGCCGTTGACTGTAAGAATAAGGATGCGTTTGGATGTTGAGTTGAGTTATTTATGAATAATAATGAGTTGAGTAGTAGAGATTATGTGGGGGCCTATCTAAACTAAGTTTAAAATATGTTTGGATGTTAAGATGAGTTTAATACTTTTTATGAAAAATTGAAAAAGGTTGTTGGTCCCACTTAAAAAGATGTTTTAAGTTGAAAAAGGTTGTGGATCCCATGTATAAGAAGGTTTTGAGTTAAGATGAGTTTTGTAATTTGAGAGTTGAGTGTTTGTATGTTAGACTCTGTTTAAAATTAGACTGAACTCAGCTGAGTTTGAAAACCAAATGCAGCCTAAGATGATCATGAAATCTGATTCATGCTCTCAATCTTTGTTCCCAGGAATTAGTTTTGGAGCAGAGATTTGGGTTTGCAAAACCTTTAAGTTTCAGGTCAGCCATATTATTACTACCTGCGCTTGGAGAAGTTTCCGACCAAGATGTACATACGAAACAGCTCAAGAATAAATTAAAAAAAAAACCAACAACAAGAGTACTGATAGGTTAATTTTTTGGACAAAAAGAATTGTCGAGATCAATCACTACAACAAATAAGATCGTTTGGAACGAAAATTTTCTTCCCAAAAGACTAGCATTTCGTCCCAAATTATATTTTGGGATGAAAAAAAAACTTCTCAATTTCGTCCCTATAAAACTGTCCCAAAATGTATTTTGGGACAAAAATCACAAATTCGTCCCAAAAAATATCTTTTGGGATGAAATTAAGCTAGACAGTTCGATCGCATTCGAACGGATTTTTTTCTAGGACGATTTAAATTTGTTTCAAGAATTCGTTTGAACGTCGTAAATAACGTTCGAACAATGAGGAACTGTTCAAACGGGTATTTCATGGCCGGTCGATTGATACCAGTTTGTTCGACCAAATACAAATGAAGAAACGTTCGAACAAAAAATTGATGAATTAATGCAAATAGTGAATTGCCTGTTCGAACGCATTCGAACGGCGCGCAATTTTTTACCGTTTGAACTCTAACTTGTGATGTTCGAACAGTTGTGTCCGATTTATATATGTTTGAACGTTTGATGAGAGCTTGAACGGTTATTATTTTCTTGGACAATACTAATTTAAAACCAAATAGATATTTATATTTCAAAAATGCATTACAAATTGTTCAATATAAATAAAACTAATTTAAAAATTCATAACTAAATACTAATCTAATAATACTAATATTTGGATTGCAGGACTTTATGCTATGAACTCTTAGCCAAAAGTGCATAAGTCCATGTAAAAGCACCAACATGCAATGCAAGCCAAGCTGATTGTTGTCTCTCACCTCCGATATGTTCGTCATGAATGTTAACCTTAATTTTACCTACTTTATGATATTTCTCCAACGTCACGCCTCTAGTAGTACCTCGTCTATGACGAGATTGTACTGTTATCTTTATAAAATAATATTAGTTATTTACCTTGTATCAATTATCATATATCTTAATTGAAAAAATGAGTATTAGATATTTACTTTGTTCCGTAGAGTCAGTCTCTAATGGTGAGTCAGATAGAGAGCTAGAATAGGTGGAGATGGGATGTGAACTTCCTTCCTCTTTGGTGGCATAATTGCGAGATACTGTATAATATGAACACAAAACCGATCAATCATCTGTATCAGTTTCATCAATAGATTCGCTCTCATTATCTGTAGATACTTCAGATGAGTCAACACTTTGATCAACTGTCGCCTCAACTATTTCAGCCTCAATATCTTCCATATGTAATGGCATCATCTCATACTGGCTCAAATCCACAAATAAGTTAAAGGCAGGTTGACTCTCTTGGTATGCTTTTTGAGTAGGGAGATCATATTCTTCTTCATCTTATCCTCCACCTCAGGGATAATGTCATAAATATTTTTAAGAGAAAACTTTTGTACTACTTGCCATTGATTTCCTAACTGAGAATCGTCTAAATAGAATACTTGAGATGCTTGGGAAGCCAAAATAAATGGATCATCATACCATTTTTTTGATGTATTAATACCATTTTTTTGATGTATTAATACTCAGAAAATATTCATCCTGGCATTTTTCACTTCGAGAATTGCTTAAATCCCACCAATCAAACTTAAATATATAAACCAAAAACTCCATCACATATCTCATTCCAATTATATCTATGATAACTCCATAGAAATCAACAATAGATATAACTCCATAGAAATCAACAATAGATATAACTCCATAGAAATCAACATTGTCTCCATCGTGACTCCCTTCGACAAGGACACCATTATTTTGTGTTTTCCTATAAAGTTCTCGATCAATTGTGTGATACTTACTTTCTCGAGAAATACATGCCGAATATCGAGCAGCGCGTCTCAAGGGGCCACACGCCAGTGCATATAGTTCGTCTGATATATCGTTCGGATTACTGGCATGCATTTGTACAACCTATATATTAAATAAAGTATAAACATTCAACCGTTAACAATCCTCTCTATTTAAAATATGTTAGTGCAAAATTGCATTTGTCATCACCCGTTGTTCGAACCATTTCAGGAACTCTTGTTCATGTCTCTGGTCTATATCATTTACTCCTAGTTCTTTTAGCACGTTAATATGATCACTGAAATTAAAAATTACCAACAATAAGTATATTCGTATAATTGTTTAATAAGTAAATTCAATGATTAATTCACAATTAATTTGAGCTTACTTCGAGTGACTCTCTATCTCTAGGTAATTATTTAGCACGTACCATCGAACTTTCTCGAACTCCTTTTCACACAAATCAAAGTCACGCTGAGCACCAAGTGGATGTACTTGTTGGAAAAATACAGAAAATCTGTTCCATTGTCTTACTGTGCATTCTACACCTTGGATATAGCTCACGCTGTGAATCATTCCACAAGCGGGTAAAAATTTCATGGCACAGATCATTTGAATTTGATGGATTTGTTCCACTTTCATCCATAAATATTCTCGCATCAATGTCGCCCAGCATTTGCTTCATATCCTCTTCGGGATCGTCACCAACTACCTTAGGATGTACATTTTCATCAATGTCTTCTTCTTCATCTCGGAGTTCGAATGACGTTAGATACGGTTCTCTGTGTAAGACTCAATCGGTATAAACTTGGTCAATACCTTTGACAAACAGATGCTCTCTCATCAACTCTATCTTATAAGAACGCAAATTCTTGTAAAGTCGGCATGGGCATCTAATACGACCGTCACTGCCAATTGTACATAATGCGAACTCCAAAATTTTCTTAACTAATTCAGCATATACATTGTAATCCTCACCCAACTGATCTCTAACTCTCATCCAACTCTTATACATGTCTAATGTCCTATTGCAAATAGTCACGTGCATCAACAAACAATCAATTATCTAACATATTGTGCAATTTCTTCGTTTCACCGGGTAGTTGGTCCTATCCTATTCGGGATTGTAAGATCATAATTGCTAACCTACCAACTATTATCTGTCACGTCCAACAAAATTTCGGCAGCATCTCCTCATAGTTCTCCAAATATGCTTGTTTAGTCGTGCACACCAACGAGTAATACATCAATGCATCTTCACCGAAATTACATATCCAGAGAACAATAAAGAATGACTCTACCAAAATCATAATGTTGGATGCACTCTGGACAATTCAAGGGTTATTAATCAACCATTCAACATAATTGATAACTCTCGATCGCTTCTAAGCTTTATTTCAATGCCAAGTAGAAGATACGATATTAAAACACAATAATAATAAAAAAATCGAGAATACAAGATGATACATTATATATCATGGGTAATAATTAAAAATTAATTTTATTATTTGTTAACTTAGTCCTCATAGGATAATATTAATTATATTTTATTATTATTGTCTTTGTCCTCATAGTTTAATTAATACTTAAATATTAATATGAATTTAAGTATTAATAATCCTTATATTTTTATAATATAATTTTAGCCCCTTTTAAGTTAGTTATAAGATAGTTTTTACAACTATTATTTTTTAAGTATTAATATGAGTCTAAGTATTATTAATTCTTATGTCTATTATTTTTAAGTTATTTATAATTTAATTTTATTATTTTTTAAGATAATTGTAAGATAGTTCTTACAGCTATTATCTTTCAAATATTAATATGAGTTTAGGTATTAATAATTCTTATATTTTTATAATATAATTTTAGCACATTTTAAATTAGTTGTAAGATACTTTTTACAACTATTATCTTTTAAATATTAATATGAGTTTAAGTATTAATAATTCTTATATTTTTATAATATAATTTTAGCCCATTTTAAGTTAGTTGAAAGATACTTTTTACAACTATTATCTTTTAAATATTAATATGAGTTTAAGCACTATTAATTCTTACATATATATTATATATAATCTACTATAAATTACATATTTATATGATAGTTTAAAATAGTTTTTACAACCGTTCGAACACAGTAATATACTATTCGAACATGTTTATCTGTTCGAACGGTATATCACTACGTTCGAACGGTTCCAACCCAGATTCCAAACATCAGCCAGTTCAGACGAGACACAATCTCACAAAACATCACAAACTCATATTCAGAAAACACTGCAAACATACAGCATATATAGTTCGAATAGCGACCCTTTAACAAATATATTTTGTGTTTAATCTAGCAAACACCTACACAATATATATATATATATATAAACTACAAAATCATAAAAAAAATAATAGATTTAGAAGTAAAATGAGAGAAAACGGAGAAGAGAGAAAAAAATGAGGGACTGACAGCGTGCGGGAAGGTTTTAAGTTCTCACAAACTGTTCGACTGTAAAAAAAAGTGCGGTAGAACATGAAATAATTTCAGAGTGCCAATTTTTCCGCCCGCACAAATTTCTTGAAGGCCATTCGATCGGTGAAAATTGTCATTAGAACGGTAATCCAGGAATCTTTAATTGGCAAGATATTTTTCTACCACTACAATAAATCGTTTGAACTCTGACAAATGACCTTCAAACTGTAATCCAGAGTCATTAATTGGCCGGATATTTTCCCACCACTGCAAGAAACCGTTTGAATATTTTTTTCATAAGTTCAAACGCAAATAAAGCTTTCGAATGGTTTACGAATATCGTACGTACACATCACCTTAACGTTTAAATATATTTATTTTCATCATTAAATGAAAAGTACTATAAGATCATATGTATTAGTAATATATGCTATCATATATATAGTAATATATGCTATCATATATATAGTAATCTATACTATATATCATAGATATAGTATAGTATATATTATACTATAAAAATGTAAGATGATATCTATTAGTAATGTGACGTCCCGACTCCCACGTAGAAAAATAAGGGAATCGTGACGTTAGGATGATGACAACACGGGTCACGCATCCCAACAAAATGTGCTCAAGTGTGTGCAACATACAAAAGTGCACAATAAAAATCGCAGCGGATAATATAAATACGTCATCTAAGTACCAGAAATTTAAATACAAATATTCAAAACAAATTACCTTTAAAGAGTTATACAGTCATCCCAAATATATTACAAAGGCAACACATAAATTGATAAAAAATGAAACCCGTTAAACAGGAGCAATCCCAAATCACTCCACCAACTGAGCGAAGCTAAGGCTCGTCATCCTCATCTGCATCAAAATCTGCGATACCATAAAATGGTACCACAGGTAAGTATAAACTAAACAACTCTCAGGATAAAACATATTAATGCAACCAACATGCATTCATACAACAAAATCCACTTAGCCATAAAATACCATTTTTCCCCAAAAATGATTATTTCCAACACAAGCCAAAATCTCATTTTGACCCAAAAACATAGTCTATCATTTTTTCAGAAAATGATTCACACGAAACAAACCATTTATCAGACACTGTAGGCGGGAATCGCAGGCAGGACTCTACCACCGTCCCTGCTTACCACCATCCCTACCACGTGCACCGTAGGCGGGAATCACAACTGGGACACAACCACCATCCCTGCTTACCACCATCCCTACCGCGTGCATCGTTGGCGGGAATCACAGGCGGGACTCTACCACCATCCCTGCTTACCACCATCCCTACAGTTCCTTTCCACACAATGAATACTTATCACACAAAATGAATACTTATCACACACCATGAATACTTATCAAAGCACTATAGGCGGGAATCACAGGTGGGACTATACCACCATCCCTGCTTACCACCATCCCTACCGCGTGCACCGTAAGTAGGAATCACAGGCGGGACACAACCACCATCCCTGCTTACCACCATCCCTACCACATGCACCGTAGGCTGGAATCACAGGCGGGACTCTACCACCATCCCTGCTTATCACCGTCCCTACAGTCTCTTTTTCTTTTTCTCAAACCAGTCAATCTAGTCGTTTCAAACACACTCAAATCATTTCACATGAAAATCCAACTTTCAGATAAACACATGAACATGTATGCAATCATGTGAAAACCCAGTTTTCATTTGCAATCATGAACATGCGTGCAAATATGCTATATACATGAAACAACACCACAACAACCAACAATTCACAATACCAACCAAACACACAACTCCGTCCATAATCCCTGAACTCTCAGTCCAACATGTTCAACCAGATCACAATAATATGTGTTAGTGCAAAAATACATTTAAATCACGAAAGTTCTTTGGAAAAATACTTATAGTGTTATATAATAATTTTCGAAGGATCACGAAACTGCAAGAAGTGGTGACTCAGCAATGTAACAGTGTAAAATACACTGTGGCCGTGGGTCTCAAAAACCCACTTTTGAACGAAGACAAATCAAGACCCAAAATTGATAGGGTAGGGCCTAAAGAGGTCGGTGAAACCAATGGTGGTGGTGGTTTGCCGTAGGTGGCGGCGCAAAGGGTGGTTGAAGACCAAAAATACCCAAATCGGAAATGGGGTTGGATGTGCTTCACCGGTGACAGATCGGAGTTGGAGTTGGGTCCATTGGGTTGCTAGGAGGTCAAGGATGAAGTGGTAAAGAGATGGTGGCCGGTGGTGGCGCGATGGCAGCGTGCGATCGAAGAGAACGCCGCGACTTTGGACGATTTGTAGAGGCTAACGGCGGTGCGATAGGAGTTGAGAATGGAGGGAGGTGGTCGCCAGCTGGTGGGGAAGCGAACGACAGGGGCGGTGTCACGCACGGCGGCGCGATGGCGGTGGGTTGGGTGGAAAGAGAGAAACGCACGGGAGAGAGGAAGGGGAGTGCGTCGCGCGGGAAAGGAGAAAAGCAGAGGGAGAAAAAGAAAAGGGGAAGAAAGAAAAGAAAGGGAAAAGAAAAAGAGAAAAAGAATAGTAAGGGGAAAAGAAATGAGGTCCAATCCTCACCTCTTAGGTCACAAAAAATAATCCAACGAAGATGATTTTAAAACAGCAAATCAATTAAAATAATTTAAACGTAATGATACAGTGAAAATAAAATAATTAAATCCCACAATTAATTAATTTAAAAGAAGAACAATTTAAATGTACAACAATAAATAAATATTAAGAAAACATAACAATTTAGTTTTCACAATTTAAAGATCATAAAATAACCCATTTAAAATATCCGATAATTATAAAATAAGTTAATAAATTTTTGAATTATTAAAAATAATCCTTCCGTAAAAATACACTAAAGTACGGAGTGTTGCAAGTAATATATACTATCATATATATTAGTAATCTATATTATATATCATATATGTAGTATGATATTAGTAATTTATACTATATGATATATAGTAATCTATACTATATATCATATATGTAGTATATACTATACTAGAGTATAGTGGAAAATATAAGATCATATGTATTAGTAATATATACTCATATATATATGGCCTCAAATATACTAAGATCACATAGTAAAGTATAGAGAACTTTATAAGATGATAGTATATTAGCAATCTATACTCTATATATATATATATTTGCTGTATAGTATCATTTATAACATATATAGTAAAGTATAATGGAATATATAGTATCATATATATTAGTTAAGTATAAACTCATAGTATATAGTACTATATACTATCATATAATTTATATATATATATATATATTATCATATATAACACTTTGATAATAAAGTATTATGATATCTTACTATTATACTATAATAAAATATATATAAGTTATTATGTTTTCATTTAAAGTATTATACTATCATAATAAATATATATTATAATATATTATAATATTACAGTATATATAATCTACTATAATAGTATATATATTATATTAAATTATAAGATTATAAATATAATATACATTTATTATAAAGTTTTACTAAACTTAAAACAAATATCGTTCAACGGTAAATATTAACGTTTGAACCATTATTTAAAACCGTTTGAATGGTCAAATATAACGTTCGAACGGATATACATATATAAGTTATCGCGGGCAGAACTGTCTCTCACACTGCTGTTCCCATCGGTTGAAAACAAGAGAAAACATTTGAACGTCCATCAATCTCCGCCATCTACCGTCGTAATCAGCACCTACGTTAAACACTCTTCCTCCCAAGTGAAGGTATGCATTTTAAAAGTTATTTTACTGTTTATTTTTTGATTTTATGATTTCATTAGTTTTCTCTTGAAAATTTGATTTTTTTAATTAATAATCATCGTAGAACACCACAAATCCACCATAGGATATTTAGAAATGAAGAGTAGTATGTGTTTTGTCGAACAAACCACGGAATCGATGCATTTTTTGGGTGTTTTCATGGCCGCTAAGTTGACTCAGCCATGGCCGAGCTCGATCGGGTTTCCGTTCGAAGGATTTAACCTTAACGTTTGAACAATTTTAAAATGTTCGAACGGTTTGCAGTTTTCCATTCGACCATATATTTTATCATTTGAAAGTAAAATTGTCGTTCGAACGAATTTTATTACGTTCAAACCATTTTTTTTTGTATTAGCTTATTAAATTATTTTCATCATTTTATTGAATTGTTTTATCAATTAATTTATTAAATTTCTATTAGTATATAATTTTGTAAATCTTTTCGTCGTAATTAGATTTTATCACTAATGTTGAATATATATTTTATTTTTAAAATTTCAGCTTTATAATAATGTCTTATAGGAGCCAAAAACGTGGTAGATCAGGGGAACCTTCCATCCAAATAGTTCGAGAGCAGACTATTTTACTTGAGTGATAGGTAAAACTATCTCATTTTGCTACTCTTATATGGGAGGGTCATACCTTCCTATCAATAGTATTCAATGATCGTGGTTGGGCACCAATCTTAGATCAGTGAGAAGAAGGAATAGAGTTCATTTCCTACTGTGAGATCTTTACTGAGTTCTATAAAGAGCTCGGTGGTACGAGCTAGGATGATGGAGGGGCATACAGGATCTGTGTCTGAGGAGCTCCTGTTATATTTTTAACGGATAAACTCGCTGCATATCTCAGTATTCCTAGACTTGCCAATGCCTATCCGAATCTACCACCTAGAGAGTCTGATCCTTCAGGTGATGCAGAGATGTCTCAGGACAAGGGACTAGTTTACACAGATGAGATCGATAAACTTGCTGATCTTGAGGTCAGAGACTTGATTGTTGGTCCATATGCTCTAGTGTATGATGAGACGAAGAGTATTAGGCAGACAGATTTATCTTATTTCTTCAAGACCATGAATTTGATTATCGCCAACAATATTGACCCTCGGCAGCATAAGACCGAGGTCGACATGGATTGAGCAAGATTTATGATACGGGTCACTCGTGGCATTCCGATTGACCTCGTGGATTATATATTTGAGAGGATCTGATCAGAGGCGCGGTTCATTACGACAGATATACTGCCTTTTGGGATCCTCATCACTCGATTTTTGCTACATGTCGGGGTCGTGCCAGAAGCTGCCGAGCATTCCCGAGAACCGATGGGACCGATCAACAGCACCACCCTATCACAGAGCATGGGACACTCGAGGTTTCATTTTCGTGGAGCTGTTCCTAATAAGGCTGATATTCAGAGAGATGCACAACCGGGAGATACTGGAGTATTGGCTAGTGAGACATCTAAACAGACCGAGGCATCACACACATATACTTGTGAGGAGATGGCTGACATACTGCGCGCTGAGATCGGCATACACACATCAACAGTGATCGATGTAGTGTATATTGTCATGTCTGAGTTGCGTACAGAGATTATGACTAGCGTCTCTGGGTTATGTACAAAGGTTAATGAGTTATGTACAGAGATTAATGCTAATAATGCAACTCATGTCATGCTTAGTACTCGACTGACATAGATAGAGAGCCAATTAGCTGCAGTCGAGGATGTGTGTAGAGACCTTGCAACACAGTAGTTTCTATTTTTTATTTATATTTTTTTTTTGTTATAGTTATGGATAGTATATATAGTGTTTTGATAATTTGCTTTAGTTGTAAATTAAATATTTTGTTTTTACTGGAGTAATTATTAATTTATATTATGTGGCGTATGGTTAATAATATTTATTTAACTAAAAATTTTATTTAACATAAAAGAAATCATTAAAATATTTTAAATTAATTACATAAAATTAATTAATGATTTTGTATATATGATATATATATTTTTTATATTTTAAGTTTCGTACCAAGATTAATATTATATCTTCGAATGTATAAATGTGGTGCTTAAATATGTTCAAACTAAATATATTTCGTTCGAACAATTTAGAAACATTCTTGCCAGATTTTGCCACCAAATATTTTCCATTCGAACACAAAAAATTATCGTTCAAATGGTTGTGAACTTTCCCGCCATAATAAATTACTTCTACGCCAAGATTTTATTGTTTGAACGTATTTTTTTCCCTTTGGAATAGAAAAAACTTTTTGAGACGATTTTGTAAAGTCATCAATTTTTTGTGACGAAATTTATATTTCGTCTCAAAAAATAAATTTCATCCCAAAAAATGACTTTTAGGGACAAAATTTTGTTCGTCCCTAAATAATTTCATCCCGAAGCTCAAATTTGTTGTAGTAAATGAAACTTATTGAATGTATTTTTTTTTTTTTTTTTGGACACAGGAATATCTGATTAAAATCTGTTTTATCTAATATTTCAACAAATGAGTTTTCAAATAGAGTACTCTATTTTTTTTTTGAGTAATGATAAAGAAAGAGAGAAAAATAAAAATAAATCAATTAAATGTGTTATTGTGTTACCGAGGAGACATGATCATTTTCCTTAACATCTAGAGTACTAATTCCCACATTACCAAAAAATAAAAAATATTTCTTGTTTTTCAAGGATTTAATTATAAGTTTATTTGTTAAATCCAAAATGCTGTTTCTTCGCATAAGAGTATGTCCGTCATGTTCTCTCTGGTTGATGCCATATATAAAGCATAATCTTATCTAAAAAAATTATTTCACTTTCGTTGATTATTAGAGAGAGTCAAGTGACAATGAATTCTGTTACATATAAATAACAGTGTATACTCAATGCTTGTTGAATGACTCATTTATAAATATTTAAAAAAAAATACTAGTATTTTTTTATAATAGCCATAGGTTGAGTATGTAAATTAGGAAACATACACAAATACTTTTTTTAGCAACTAATCTTATCTATCCATCATAAAATATTTTTCATCTATATATATATATATATATATATATATAATATATTCAATAATTAGGAACCACTCCATGATCACCAATTATACAACTGCACTAAGCAATAAGCAATTGATGAAAGGGAATCTCCTCGATAGCAGGCCGTATCCTAATCCTGCCTTTAAAGACAATTCAGTCCTTTCCTAATCTTCGTATGATACATTTGTAGACCCCGATGACCCACAAATAAGGATATAAAGTAATGGATCGAGGATGAAAGATTTAAAAAGCTTGTTATATCAAGGGTTAACTGAAGTCTTTACTTGATACAATCCCTCGAAGTTATAAAGTAGAGCTAATCGTAAAAAAGAGAGAGACAACCGATGAGACTTTGAAAGAGAAGAATGGAGATTTCGATCTTCTAGAGTTTTCATCTGAAATGTAAGTGTTGTGAAAACAGAAAAATAAAAGTAAACAAGCAATCAATTATACAACACAATGATTTACGTAGTTTGACAATGTATCAATTTTCATGCAGTTTCAGAGGATTTTATTCTCTTGAGGAATGTCAAGGTACATTACGGGGCAAAATTACAATGCTCAAAACAATCATACTGTTCATAATAAACATACATACATATATATATATATATATTTGTATGCCTGAAACCCTAATTTCACAATTTCTATGTTATTCGCTTGAGATAGCTTCGAGCAAGTGTCGAGCGAACTCACTACCCGATCTCTACTTGAGCGACCTCTCGCATGAACATCGAGTGAACTTTCTATTGGTCGATTCTCAATTCACAAACAATGTGAAGCCCAAGGCCAAGGCCCAAGCCTTAGAGAGAGAGAGAAAAAAAAAAAAAAGGAGAAAGCACCAAACGGTGCATTTTGAGGGTTGCCCTAAGCCCTTATTCCTTCTTCCCTTAGCTCTGTCTCTCTCTCTCTCTCACTTCCTAATAGTGCAGCAAACAACCATCTTGGCCTCTCTTGGTAACTCCCTCTCACCTTTCCTCTCGGTCTCTCTTCTCCCTTTCTCCTTCTCTCTGCCTGAGTTTGCCTTTCCCCTCCCATGAATGCTACACACCATCGGCCGCCATCTCTCGTCCCTCACATTTTGCTGTGTTGCCACGTTGTAGCGGCCACCTCCACCCAATCCTTGCCGCCGCTGTCGCCAAGTTTGTCCCTAGCGTTGGTAAGCCCTCTTTCCAATCCACCCTTGATCTCCATCCCTCAGATCTTTCTTCTGTCTCTCCCTAGTTATGTCGTTCGATGCAGGCTACACAGTCACTACTCCTTGCCATGCAGTTTCCCTTCATAACCCACTCAGTCTTGCTCTCCGTCCTTCCATTTTCTCTTTCTCATGCACTCTCTTTCTTTCCTCTCTGTCTAGCTCTCTATTCCTCTCTCTTAGGGCTATGCTGTCGTAGCCCACCCTATCCTGATGTCACACCATCGCGAAACCTCCCCCTTCTCTATCTCACCGTTTACTACACCGAATGATACCACCTGTGGCGCCCCCAATCCCCCTTATATAAATACACAGGGATTGAGACACCAGGATGGTGACAACACGGTCACACATCCCAACGAAGTGCCAGTGTGTGTACATGCAACAGTGTACAAATAAAATAACGCAGCGGATAGTCAGCTAAGTACCAAAATTTATTTACAATCAAACATCAGTAAAAATTTAAATAGCAGTTATACAGTCATCCATAAAATATATTACAATAATTTCAAATAACAAACGAGTGATCCCAGATCACTCCCCAGGCGGAGCCGTCTCCTCAGGCTCGCCCTCCTCCTCCTCATCTGCATCAAAATCTGCGTTACCACAAAATGGTATCGCAGGTAAGTATGACCCAAAATAACAATGTAATATAAAATGCATTAAATGCAACTAACATGCATGCACATGATGAAATATGCATTTTTCCACAAGACATCATTTTCCCCGAAAATGATAATTTTCCAACACACGCCAAAATCTCATTTTGGCCCAAATATCCGTAAAACATTTTCCCAGAAAATGATTTACCCAGAAATCCAACTCGCACTATTTTCCCAGAAAATAGTGCATTAATTTCAAATGCACCATGCATTATTTCCATATGCACCATGGCCTCCCCTATGGACCATCCGCACGTCCTGGCTTCGTAGCGGTGCTCAGTTCTGCACCCAGCGCGTACATGGCCAAGCACCCACACTACGCAACGAGCGATGCCCAGTTCCGCGCCCAGCGCGTACGTGGCCAGACATCCTCTAATCCCCGCCAGCAGAAGAACCACAGAGTCGGCACGAGACCATCTCGTCCGATCCCATTGTCGCCCAGCGACAATCCAGGGGACGTTACTCAGTATATTCCGCTCCCGAGTAACCAGAGGAACTCCACCGAGTTAATGCCCCATCTCGGCTTGGGGTCGTGATACACACGCACCAAAAATCCATTCTCACATGAAAACCCAGTTTTCATAAACACATGAACATGAATGCAATACACGAAAACCCAGTTTCTTTTACAAACATGATCATGCATGAAATAATGAAATGCACATGTACCAACACAATATCCAAACCAACAATTACCAATCCAATCAAATCCAACCAAACAACTCCAATCAAAAATCCATCCGACCCCCGAACTCCTCGGACTCAGTCCGGCATGCCAAAAAATACAGTGAAATGGGTTAGTGCAAAAATACATTTAAATTACGAAAGTTCTTTGGAGAAATACTTACAATGCTATAAAGCAATTTTCGAAGGATCACGAAGCTGCAAGAAGTGGAAAAACAGCTACAGAACAGTGTAAAATACACTGTGGCCGTGGGTCGCAGATACCCACTTTTCAAAGGAGACAAACGAAGACCCAAAAATGATAGGATAGGGCCTAGGGAGGTCGGTGAAGCTAGTGGTGGTGAAGGTTGGCCGTGGGTGGCGGCGAAATGGGTGGTAGAAGACCAAAAACACCCAATCGGAAATGTGGATGATAAAGCTTCACCGGTGGCGGATCGGAGCTGGGGTTGGGTCCAATGGGTTGCCAAGAGGTCGAGGATGAAGTGGTAGGAAGATGGTGGCCAATGGTGGTGCGACGGCGGTGCAGCGGCGGAAAGAGTGCCGCGGCTTGGAGAGGCTCGTGGTGGCTAACGGCGGCGCAAATGGAGCTGGAAACGGAGGGGTAGCGTCGCCGGTGGCTGGGGAAGCTAGCGGGCTGGGCGGTGTCGACCACCGCCGGCTCACGGCGGCGCTGGGTGGAGAAGAGGTAAACGGAAGGAGAGAGGGAGAGAGGCTGGGTCGCGCGGGAGATGGGGAAATGAGGAAAAAGGAAAAAGAAAAAAAAAAGAAAAGAAAGAAAAGAAGAGAAGAGGAAAGAAAAATAGAGGGAAAAGAAATGAGGTCCAATCCTCATAACTTGGGTCACAAAAATGATCCAACGGAGATGATTTTAAAACCACAAGTTAAATGAAATAATTTAAACGTAATGGTAAAGTCAAATTGAAATAATTAAATCCCACAGTAATTAATTAAATATGAAAAACAATTTAAATGCACAACAATAAATAAATATTAAGAAAGCACATAAAAATTAATTTTCACCAATTAAAAATCCTAAAAATAATCCAATTAAAATCTAATAATTTTAAAACAAGAGAATAATTTTTGAAGAAAATAAAAATAATACTTCAATAAAAATACACTAAAATACGGGGTGTTACAGCACACCACTCCATCTCCCTGTTCTCTCTAGTCACTATCATGGTTTAGCTCATTTCCGTCATCTACACTACCCCTACTTCTCTGTGAGCAACAACACCACCCATCAGAAGCCCCCACGCCCAAACTTTAAGGCCAGCCTCTACACGTTTGCTGCCAGGAACCACCATACATGCACGTGCCTTAAGCCAAGGCAGGTAAAGAACCACCCCCAAGCTCCACGTATCCATAGCCATGGCAACTACTGCCTCTACCCACACCTCACGTCAGCAAGCACCCATCCCCACTATAACACCAACTATGAAGCTTAGCCCTTTTCCCCCTCCCCTTCAGGCACGACTAAACCACCAGAAAGCAACCACTGCTCATCACTACAATCCGAAGCCCTAACCTTTTGAGTTTGAAAGATTAGCTTTAGTTGCCATCAAAACCGTGTTGCTCCGTATTAGACGTTGCAACGGTGCACTCTCCATCTCTTGGTTCCACTCTTAGGCTCTCTGTCTCATTCCCATGCTACCTGTCTCATTGTCCCACAACACACACACACACACATTGTTTCTCTCTCTATCCAAGATTCCACATAATCCCCTTGAGACAATCACCTAACCCACAGTCGAGAATGACCATAGTCAACAGTAGTGCTAAGGATGCCTCGATCATCCAAAATTCCTACCTCCGACTATAAGTAATCCATGGGCTAACCTTAATTTTGAAAATAAATATCATTGGAAAACTATAAAATTGTGAATCGTGTAGTCTGATTATGAATCTGTGTGGGGGTCGAAGGCCTTATGAAGCATTGGGATTGAACTGTAGTTGGTTGTGATTTTGTGTGGTGGCTGAGGTCCCTGTGGAGCATTGGGATCAAAATTGTAGTTTGAGTGTGATGTATTGGAATTTATTGTATTGTTTATATATTGTGCATTTCAAAATAAATGTTGTTGCTACTCTGTCACTCATCACGTATTAATTGCTGCATCTTTGGCTGCATTGTATTTGATACTGTCATTCATATTCTTGTAATTAGACTATGGTTTTGTGTGCAAAGTGAGTTTTGTAAAAATATTGGATTTTTATGTCAAATGATTTTGTGGGCGCATTCATATTATGACCTAAAGCCGAGATGAGGCTTTATCTCGTTGGAGTTCATCTAATCACTCGGGAGCGTATAAAACTGAGTGACATTGCTAGATTGTCTTTGTGCAACGCACTTGAGCGGGACGGTAACGCTCTTGCGTCAAGATTATTTCCTCTCTATTAGTGGAGGCTAGAGGATTCCTGGCCATAAACATGCTAGGCACAGATTTGGGCATCGCTTGTTATGAAATCACACGCATAGTCGTTATCGTAATGTGAAAAATGGAGCCAGAATGCATGGATGCTCTATAAGGGAGATCGTGGTACACACATTAATAAAACAATTGTTTGGGTTTTACATGGGGTGTGTGAGTATCAATACCCCAAGTCGAGATGAGACATTATCTCAGTGGAGCTCATCTGGTCACTGTTGAGTACTGTGGAGTCTAGTCCACACCCCTTGAGCTGAGACGTCACAGAGACTTCGCAAGACTTGTCGACACTGAGCTCGAGTGGATGTGATACAATGAGTTCGCTCGACATCCACTCGACACGGTGCTCAAGCAGAGTCAGGACACAGCTTCTGGGAGGAATTGGATAAAAAGAATCAGGATGACACTCTCTACAGCGATAGTCAGAGTGCGATATTCCTTATCAAGAATCTAGCATTTCATTCCAGGACCAAGCACGTTCAGATCAGGTATCTTTATTCGATCATTGCTAGATGAAGGGCAATTGTTACTTGAGAAAATTTGTGAAAGTAAGAACCCTACTGATATGTTGACAAAGGGTGTTACAATTGAGAAACTGAAGTTGTGCACAACTTCAGTTGGTCTTCTAGTATGAGGACAGGGGTGATGAGTTGTAAAGGTGGAGGATATCATGTTTTGAGGCGGTGGGCGATACATTGGGTTTATCAATCTCCAAGTGGAAGAATTGTTGAGGATTTTGAAGTCTGGTCCACACCGCTCTAGCGGTGCCTTCAAGCACTTGAGTGGAGATGTCACAAAGACTTCGCGTGAGACTTGATTGACAATGAGCTCAAGCAGATGCGATACAGTGAGTTCACTTGACATCTACTCGACATAGCGCTCGAGCAAAGCCAAGACCGAAAGTTCATACGATGAGCCGCTCGACACATGGCTCAAGCAGTTTACTGGGATACACGTTCGCTCGATGCATGCTCAACACGCCGCACGAGCGAATTTCACTTTTGTTGGGATTTTAGGGTTTTTGTCTTGTACCCTATTTATATGTATTTTTCTATCATTGTGGCCGTACAGATTGAATAGTGGTCGCCCCCATTATTGTACTTGTGATTCCTTAAGAAATAAAAATCCGCTGCAACTCTCGTGGACATAGGCAAGTTGCCGAACTACGTAAATCTTGTATCGTGTGATTATTTGATCGTTCTTTTTGTGTTTACTTTCAAATTTTGTCATCATTTTTTCACAACAGTCACTCAGAAGCGCGTAAAACTGAGTAACATCCCATGGGTATCGCCAGCTTGGGCAAGATTGTAACGCTCTCGGGTTGAAGTCATTGCCTCTTTGCTAGTTGTAGAATAAATGATGCTTGGCCACAAACGCACTAAGCGCAGAACTGGGCATCACTTGTTACAAAGTCACACGTACGGTCGTTACCCATGATGTGACGAAGGGAACCAGACTGTGTAGATGGTTCATTGGGGAGATTATGGTGCATACCTTAATAAAATCAATGTTTATAAAGCAAAATGTAATTTTTGAGTGTGTAATGTCTTATGTGAAGTATTTGGTGGCTGAAATTATTTGGTTAATTGCAAAATGTCAAATATTCTATTTTTTTGTATTTTCTTTTTTGTATAATCTCTCGTTTCCACATGCATGTATTTTGAGTGTTAGATCTGGTTTCAGTTAATAAAATTTTGCGAAATCTAACTGTAGCGTCCTCACCTTTGATTTCACTGAATCGTAGATTTTAATTCAGCAAATGGGTACGCGTAACTAATCCTTGTCAGCTTGTGTAGCTCACAAGATTGTATTGGCATATGTGTATCTAGCGTATGGTACTCGTTCGGGGCAGAGAGTATAGTACGTAACGGGTGCCACACGTATCTAGCGTATCAACTCATTCCGCTTCGCCAATGAACGGGTGAGCACTCGTTCATTACTCTAGGTTGGTAGCGAGTGGACGGGATATTTATTTTAATTCGCCCGCCCAACTTACTATATGAGAAGAAAATATTAGCCCTACTTGAACTCACATTCTCTCTCCTCTTTTATGTTTCTTCTTCTCAATGCATCTTTCTAGGTAGAGAGTATAGAACCAAAGACCCATGGCCTGGTCGTACAAACGATTCAAACCAGTATAAAATTGCTCACTTTAAATATTCGTTGCAAGGACACTCAAATATATTTAACATATATAAAAATACGTTTTTATGGTATGTTTATAAGCAATCACAATCATAGAAATATATTATGTAGTAGCTATTAAGTTGCATATATTATATATATATATAATATAAATGATATTTGTAGTCTTAGTATATGTAAGTTCCGTACATTCATTTAGAAAAAAAAAGTGAGATTCACTATTAAAAAATAATTTTTTGATATGAGTCACAAATTTATCAATTTTTTTTAACAGGAGTGCGCAAAGGTATATAAAGGTATATATATTAGTATAAAAGTATGTAGTCTACTTACTAATAATTAAGTAGTCTAAATTATTACCCAAAACTCTCTCTTTGGAGCCGATCCCCTGTCCCTCTCTCTCCATTTCTCCTCCTCTTTCCTTCAGTTATTTTCCCGCTCTATTTATGATTTATTCTCTGTTTTTCTTCTCCTTAGTCCTTCCTCTTTTACTTCTTTGACTTGTTATTTCTTTGATCTTCATCTCTTACCTCTTCTTGATTTCCTATCTTCCCCGCAAATTTTTCCTCTACTGTGACTCTTCATGTCTTGTTCCAAGTATATATATAAGGTAAACGTATACACAATTTGTAAATACAAATATGTTGTAACTATATGTAGTAGTATTTAATACAAATCGTAAGATTGTGTTTGTCGGGGGTATATACGCCCAAAGGGCCACAAGAACAGTTGGGGGCCTCCCGGCCCACTGAATGGGCCCAGGGGCTTTATTCCATCTCCTGAATGATGATCAGCCCACTAAGGGAAGACTTAGTACATGGCCACCCAGTCACGCTTTGACAAGGCACTTTGTCACTAACACGATGGCTAACCTAGCAGGTGGGGCACACCCTGTAGGCTATGTTGGTAGCCACGAGGGTTAGAAGCCCATAAAAGGTTATCCCACTAAGTGCCCTCTCAAGGAACATACCATGTTGAATATTAGAGGCTTAAAGAGGGTTATTGCAGAGAGAAGATTAGGGCATGCATTAAATTAGGCGGGTAACCGGTCCGATTCGTTTTTAGACAAAATTTAAAATTGAACCGGTATACATCAATTTTGTATTTTCGAAAACTAATTACACACCGGTTAACATCCTAAACTGGTACCTCCGATTTTATTGGTTCCAGTCCGATTTGGTTCAGTTTTTCGATTTTAATAGTATTAGTATTAGGACATATAATATAATTAATATACTAATATACATTAGTATACTAATGTATACTAATTAATTGAAGGGAAATATAATTAATACACTAATGTATATTAGTATTACTAAAGTATTATGTATTTCTCAAAAGGAATATGTTGAGAATTTATTATGCCATAAAATGTTATTAATATTTATATATATATATATATATTATGTTTAAAGAATATGATCAAATAAATTTTCATGTTTATGATTAAAATTTTATGTTATAAAGTATAATAACATTATCTTATAAAGCATAGAATCGGAATCAGAACAGTTCTGGCCGGTTTTGGAACAAAGGGAACAGATCCTGGACCGAACCGGACCAGACTGATTCCAAAGGTTTGGACCTGTTAGGACCGGTTTCCTGCTTAGTTTTTACAAGTACCCTACATTAAATGCTCTGAAGTGCTTCTCAAGGTTCATATCCAAGTAAGGCTGTGGAGATTAAAGACTCAAGGAGGGTTACTACACTAAATGCCCTTAAGTGATCTCTCAAAGGGCACGCCCATGTCAGGCCACTGAAAAGAGTACAGGCTTTGCAACACCCCTGGTGATATATATACCCCATAGCTTTGTTCTTAATGAACACAAACACACCAAAGGATAAGACTAACTTAGGTATCAGATTTATCCCCATGGGCTTTTTGTTTGCAAGGAACTTGGTAGTAGGAGGATATATATACTTTGATAGGATCAACATTATTCATGTACAAGTGATTTATACAGTAGACACTCTAAATTAGTATATATATTATATTAATTGGTTAAATTGTCAGAGATAATTCTAAAATCTTTCTGTGTGCATACATATACTCTTCAGAAATTAAGGTTTTATTGTGTATCAAGGTCTTTAATTGATTAGAGTTGTTGTCTACATTAAATCTATTTTTATTCTTTTTATAAAGTATATATAGTTGTTATTTTATAGGAAAAAAAAGTGTATTTGGATTTTGTATAATTGTATTTGAGTACTCCGATTTGGAGTCAAATTGGTACCTGAGTTTAATATAATTTAACCATGACCATCATTCACGACAACTCAAGTAGACCTAATCCCAGGTAATGCGAAGCATTAGATCTGAATGTGCGGAACGATTGCTCTTATACCAAAGCTGCCACTTTCTAATTAGATGCTTCCCAGCTTGTTGGGCAAATAAATAAATCATGAACGATTCCTCTAATTCTATTATCGTCTTCGATCCATGTGTTAGTGTGGAGCATATAATATATTTCCTTTGAAAATTAATATATGGGTATTATATACATACATATATATATTCAACACCAAACACAGATCGAAAATATTCATTCATATAGAATAAACATTACAAAACTATGAGGGGAGTAATCCCCTAGACCTGGGGTAAACCGATCAGGCCTAGCCCAGGTTGCTTGAGTAACATGAGCCGAGACTAGATTGAAGAGTGCTAGGCCAATCCAGAAGGCCCATAGTGGGAAAAGGTAGAAGACGCACCTTGCGTGGGGTCCAGTCAAAAGTATGGATTGCTCTTGACCACCCACGATCAAGGCGCCAGGGACAAGTCGAAGTGTCAAGAAGGACCCTGACACCGCTAAAAGCAGTGCTGACGAAGGCACCGCTAGCTCAGGAGCAGGGTGTTAGGGACAACCCCTGCACTCGAGTACTGACGGCGAGCTTGCTTGACCATGGCCATGCCACATTAAATGAAAGACAACGACAAACACATCATTGTCTGGACTGAGGTGTTAGTGGTTATCACGAACAGGCGTGGGGCCCTGCCGCCTAACGAAAGGTTGACATGGAACGCGGTAGGAGGAGATGTGGGTGATACTCCCACGACCTGGTTGATAGGTACGGGTGACTCATCCTCGAATCCCTTCGTCAGAAGATCACATTGGTTAGGTATATAAATATACACATCCTTGGGCCGGGGGGGGGGGGGGGGGGGGGCTCTCTCTCTCTGATTCAATGATTTTCTCATATACTCATTCTCCCACCCTCTCCCGACGACTGACTTAGGCATTAGAGATACCACAACACCCCGAGCCCCCCATTCTCAATCTCAACAGGATCCAAGCCGAGCTTAACAGCACGAAGTTGGCCAAGTTGAAAAACAAAATATCAATAGTGGCGCCATCTGTGAGGTTTTTTTCTTTCCTATAGTAGTGTGTCCTTCGCATGTCGGCAACAACGCACTCCAATGCCTCACGTCGTGAAGAAGAACAACCCGAATCTATAGAAGCAAGAGCCTACGAACAAAATGAAATGAAATGGATGCTGATGGAAGAAGTGACGACTCTCCACCAAGAGAATGCCTCCCTGACACCTATTCCATTTTAGTTTATAACTTAACAGTTTATTTCATTTTCATTTTTATAATGTTGAAAAAAGAAAACAAGATATTTTTCATTCCACTTCATTTTTGGTGACTTTTTCATTAGAGTCATGCTAGGCTACCGCCCAACAATGACTGCTAGGCGTGCCGCCTAGCACAAATTTGGTTTTTTATTTCTTTTTGTTTTTATATTTTTAATCATTAAGTAAAAAAAAAAAAAGCTAAACACATGAGCAGTCAAAACGAGACTTAGGCGGCATAGCATTTTCCTTTTCTGTTAAGTAGTTAACTTTTGATTGAAGCCAGATAAAATAAGAAGCATGATATCAATAGACGTGTTTGAGAATAGCAAAATCGAGGATAAAGAGTAGCATTAACGTCGATATGACCCTATATATTGTAAAGCATTAAATAATTATTGTGATAATTAGTTCTTATCTGAACATAATTGAAGTCAAACTTGGACACCAGTACTGGAATTTAAAATGGAAGAGTTGCTCAAACTAAACCCTAGCTAGCGCGGTGCATGCTTGGATGGGAACCCTAAAATATTATCTCGCTTGGAAAAATATTATTATTATATGAAAGGAAATCCAGATGCCCATTGGAAATTGGATTCCCATTGTTTTTCACTTAAAATGGACATGTATGCAATTTTATTTACATAAATTAGCTAAGATGTGAAAATTTGAAATTGAAAACTGATTGTGTTTGAATAGTATTTGGTTGTTGAGATGATCGATGGGATGTGATGGTTTAAAATGTTTGTGAAACCAAACTAAGTCTTAGACTTTGCGTACCAAACGGTGCACTAGCTAGCATGCTTTGCTTGGATTTTGACCCCCAAATTCTCAATCAAATTTTGATATTTTAGGCATTTGAATAACCGTATTTAAATTCTAAACAAAAATTTTTTATTCATAATTTTTTTTTTCTTTTAACCTAAAGTACTTCAAAAATTGATATAATTGTATCAGATTGTAAATTGGTCACTCCCGCACCTCTCAACTTAATTTTAAATTGGCATCGCCTTTGATTAGTCGATCAATTAACGCGGTTTTTGAAAATTCTAATCACTCGCACATGCACTCTAAAAAAAAACAAAAACAACATAAAAAATTAAAACCACCTGTCTAGGCTCTTACGTTTACGTTCTTCGGTCAACGACTGCTTGAAAGGAAACCATAGACCTGGTACCATTTATTGATGAAAGGATTAGCTATCCCTAAAGGCACTGACAATTGATCGATCAAAGCATTTGCAAGAGAATAGCAGAAAAATGGAAAGAAAGGCAGCATATCGCTCACATGTTCGTGGTTCGGCCTCAGATCCCGCTGAAGGAGGAGGTAAAGGAAGACTAAAAGCATATTAATTCTAGAGATCCATTAAAGGAATTTACTTTGATTATCCTGTGTTTGATTTCTCTGTTTTATCTTGGAAACTAATCCAAACAGTACTCCTGTTTGGATGAAGATCCCGACAGCAAAATAAAACTATGCTTTATCTCGGAAAACAGAATCAAACAACTCGAAAAACCTATACCCACGTATCCATAGTTTGAAGTGGAAGAGATAAACGAAGAGAGTCCTGCATCATTATATATAGAGCATTTATTGTTAGTTTATAGAGTTTATTTCATTTATCTATGAACTCTTGCTTAATCCTTAAGAGGAAAGGAACAGTACTGTCAGTTATCAATTGGTCTGCAGGTTCTAAGGATTCGCTTCAGGATCACGAGACTGAAAATGATACTAATATCAGCAATGACGAAACAACTGGACATGAAAGAGATGAGTTGAAAGAGGCAGATCTTGAAACGGAAAACATATGGGTACGGTTCTGGCGTAAACTGAGAGCATATTCGCATTCGCTCATGAAAATCTGGCGTAATCTGACTGGATATCGCCCTAGACGTTCTCATGCAGTTCCTGAAGGTACTAATTTACATTCACACCGTAACACAATTAGCACATTAATCTCGTCGTAATTTGAAATTAGCACATGAAAATAGGCCAGCAATACAAGAATCTCAAGACAGTACGTAGATTGAGGAACAGTAGTCACTGGATTCTGGTTAATGATTTAGAACTATTAACCGCACATCAGCAATAAATATTTTTGGCGATTCCTATGTCTATGAAGTTCTAGTACTCAGCATTTGGAAGAATAATGTTTTATATAAAATTTTATCAACAAATTATTTCATGAGAAAACAAGCTATCCACTACAAGAAAAACAATCATGCATTTGTGACGGATTATTTGCAATGATAACCACTATTTACGACAAAAATAAATCTATTTTGACAGGAAATAATCATTTTCACTTGAAATATTTGATCACAAATAAGAAGTTTTCTTGACTTTCTAGTGTTTGGTTCTGACATGACAATATTTCATTACTTTTTATTGTTTGGTGACTATTCTTATTCTTTTATGAGTCTTCTACTCATTATCCCTATACCACACATTATACTTAATTTTTTATTTTATTTTATTATGGATAAACTAAAGGAAATTTTCTACCCAGCATTCAAATACTACACATTTGGTGAGGAAAAAAATAAAAATAAAAATAAAAAAAATAATATGTGGTCCTGTGTAGTGTAGGAATAATGAGTAGAATTCTTCTTATGATAGATGCACTATTCATCAACTTGAATAATATTAATTTTATAAACTAAATATGGTTAAATCCAAAATTAATTAGTTTTTTATGACTTTGTTAAGATATAATTTAAATAATTAAATTTATTTTTTTCAATCCGCTTAAACTTTTTAAATAAGTGTATGGTTTCGATCAGTTTAAATCATGACACTATATTCCTTCTCATTTAATTAAAATATTTTGCCTCACTTATAAAGTGACAATTTGTCTCATACATGAATGAGTATTAAGATATAATTTAAATTATTAAATTTACCTCTTCATTGTCAAGACCTGTAAAAAGAGTATTTGATTTTACAAAAATGACTGTACATAGAATGTTCGATTTAATTTGTCAATCAACCAAACAACAAACATGATTTCCCTCAACATTAACTACAGTACTGCTCATACTTCATTAAGATTTTCTAGTTGCTTTGCACAATGAAAGAAAAATCCCAAACTCAATTAGACGTATAAAAAGCAAAAAATTCAATTTCGAGAGAGAAATTACTGAAATGTAGGAACTGAATACAAAAATATGTTCCTTGTTTCTGTTTGTATTTTTCAGTTTATTTAAGTCAATTAGCTTATGAGGACGAAGACGACCAAGACTATTATGCCTGCAACGGCGACGATTATGGCAGCGATGATGGCAGCGGTGTTGAGGGCAGTTCCTGGGAACCTAACCCAGGTACCACACTCTCTCTAGTGTTTTAATGCTCTTTTTTTTTCAAGGATTAAAATAAAGAAGTAACAGGTTTTTGGCAATACTCTGCCTTCATACTTATTATGAGTTTGCATTACATTGTAAATAAGGAGACTAGGAGTTTATAATTCTGGTGTTTGGACATGTTTCATTTATCTATCGAACGAAAAACTAATAAAACTGCCCATGCTTGGTTAAAAATTTCTAGTGCATTTGCAATTTTGCATACACTAAATTCCAGCATTCAAGCTTTAGACACTAAGATGTGATTAATTGCCACTTCAACCAATCTTTGCCGCTTTCCATATATATTATTCCGATGAACTATATAGAATCATGTATTTCTATTCATGACAGTATTTTCCTTTTATTTTTTGGCATGACAATATACCTCGTGTTTGGTTTTGACATGACAGTATTTTATTACTTTTTATTTTTTGGTGAGTATAATTTTACACATAAATGGCACTTCTTGAGATAGATGCACTATTCGCTCAAACTTTTGCAAACTTTTTATAAGCTGAATATGGCTAAATACATGATAATTAATTAGCTTTACGTGGTAAAAATATAATTTAAATAATTAAATTTATGTATTTTAATTAGCATAAGTTTTTAGAATAAGTGTAAGGTTCTAATTTGGAATGCTAACCTTGTACTGCTTCTTATTTAATTAAAATATTCTGCATATTAGACTCACTTATTAGGTGACAATTTGTCTCACACATGATGATGATTATTAATTAAGATATAATTTCTCTGTTTCTGTTTTTGTTTTTTAGTTTATATAAATCTGAGACATAAAATTTTATTATAAATATTTTATTATTTGAAATTACAAAATCCTTGGAGAACCCAATAATAATAATAATAATAATAATAATAAATAGATAGAGTCTTGGGGGTGTAAGTTCAAACCGGACAAGACCGGACCGAACCGGACCGGTTCGTCCGGTTTTGAACTAGTCTGGTCCAAAACTAGTCTGGTCCAGGGCTGGTTCTGATATTATGAAAACTAGCCAGACCCAGTACGGTCTCGGTTCCATAGTTTCCGGGACCAGACCTGACCGGTTGGAAAAAATATATATATAAAAATTAATTTTATATATTACACAAAATATTATATATATATATATGTATAAGTTTCAAAATTTTTATATATAATATATATAATTATATATCATATATGAAATAATTTCATATTATAATTTATAAATTATAACATAAAAGGTTAATCTTAAATATGAACATTTGTAATTTGTTTCATCATATGTTATTAATATAATTATATATAAGATAATGTTATTATAATTTATAAAATAAAAGTTTAATCTTAAAAATGAAAATTTAATTGATCATATGCTTTAAACATAAAATATATATTAAATTATTAATAACATTTTATCATAATAAGTAACACTTTATTATATGTTTTTTACATTTTAAAAAATCTAAAAAACTGGACTTGACCGAACCCGAAACTGGTATAACCGGAGGTACCGGTTTAGGAGGGTAACCAGGGCGTAATCGGTTTTGGGAAAAGTAAAACCAGTACATACCGGTTCGGTCCAAAATTTTGTCTAAAACCAGACCGGACCGGACCGGTTACACCCTTGAAAGACTACAACTTCTGGTAGGATGCGGTCGTACATTATTTACGAGCGGGAACCTAACCCAGGTACCACATTCTCACTACTATACGTTTTAGTATTGTTCTTTTCTTTCAACTAATAAAAAAATGAGAGCGGTGCTACTCTGCCGCTTAGAGTACACTGCTCAACCTTACCGCTAGTTTAAAAATTCTCATTTTATTTTTCTTCAACTTTTTTATTCATATTTTTTATCATTTTAAAATATTTTTAAAAAATATAAAAAAATTTTAATATACTAATAGTCATTTCCTTAACTATTAAGTAAAAAAAAATTAAAAAAATTTAAAATACATGAGGTGCCAAAATGAGGGGGCAAATGAAGTGGACAAAATAGTATTTTTCAAAAAATGAAGTAGCAGCTTTTTGGCAATACTATGCATTCATATAAACTAATAGGGTTCATTTTGTTTAAACGGCATCTCCTCTATGTGAAAACAAGAATGAAGATTAAATAGTAGCAGTGTTTGTGAAAGAGGTAAACTTTTTATATATTTTTATATCTTAACACTCTTCCTTATGTGCGGGCCAAATTCTTTTCAATGAGTAGGCTCAACACTTAGAATATTTAATTAAATGAAGGTAGAGAGTAGAGTCAGGGTTTGAACCTAGGATCTCTGCTCTGATACGTACGATGTTAAATCACCACTTCTCCAAAATACTTAAACTAATAGGAAAATGTAAATTTTATTTTTTATTTGATATCTTAACAGCGTTCAAGACGTGTTGGCACGCTTATTTCGGAAAAACGAGGTCGAGACCTATTATCAAAAAGACCCTCACTAAGGAGGAGGAACAACCATGTTACAATAGTCAAGCATATTGAAAGCAAATAACAAAGAAATACATCAATGTCGAATATAAAGAATACACAATCTATCCAAACGAAGAAGACCCCGAATTCTTCCTTGCACAAGACTGTCACCAATAAAATCTAAAGATCTTCTTTTAGTGCCCTCTTTCGCCTAAAAATCCGCAACCGTATTGGGTTCTCTAAAAATATGCCAAAACTAGACATTAGGTGTGCGGATAAGCTTCTACACTTCCTCCCAAAAATTCCATAAAAACTCATACTTACAAACTCCCAAAGTTATCCATCCCATCAATAAATCTCTAAGCTCAATCATATGACAAAACCGCAGCCGGCCATCAAGGAAAACTCAACACTCCGCAATTGTGTTTGTTCTAGTAATTAACAGCCTCTTGGCCCTCGGACTTGTGGGCATGTTTAATTTATCAATCGAGCAAAAAAAAAAAACAACAAATTTCCCTCAAAACCAATAAAACTACCCATGCTTGGTTAAAACTTTCCAGTGCATTCACATATTCCTGAAATTGGTCATTTTGGATCTTGCTGTTACATTGTTGTCCTCTCCAACAAGCTTCTTATATACTCCCCTTCCATATCCTTTCTTTTGTGGGTGTTTATGTTTTTGCTGATCATAAAATTAGTGTATAGCGAATTAAGATCTGTTCAAGAACACAATTGTTCTAAGATGTTTTTAAACTACTTTATTACTATTCACAAATTATTCACTATTATTCATAAACTATTAATTATTATTTCACTACTATTTACAAATTATTTTACTACTATTTACAGATGGTACATATAAAATATTTTTTAAATTTTTACACAAGCTCCTTGATAAAAATATATATTATTTTTAGTTCCCATACATTAGAATCAAATGTATTTAAAATAAATTAATGTTTTATTAAATAGTTATCATGTAAATTTTGTGAAATAGTTGTCTATATATTTTTCATAACCATAGTTTAGTGCTACTTCAACAATCATAATTTGTCGCTTTTCCTATTATTCCGATGAACTGGAATTCCTTTACTCTTCCAAAGACATTCTTCCCGCGGGAAATCACAAGCATTGTTAAACGAATACTATTCTTTCATTCATGGCTCTATTATGTAAGTTGATTAATCTCACCATGTTTTGTTATCGACATTTGATATCAATTTCTGATCACATTGTCTTCATTACGTACAGGAATAAAGCGACCAACTGTTACTGTTTTAAAGCCGCCGCCACCAACATTATAAATCTAGGGAGAGAGAGAGAGAGTAATGCAGAGCATTTAATAATATGATTTCATTTTTCATATTTTGATTCTATTTTAATTTATCTTTGCCTTACATATTATTATTTGTGTGTGGACGGAATTATTTCATATTGTAGATATGGAGATATTACAAATATGAAAAGATACGTAGACATTGCAAATTTGTTAGTACATAGAATGAATATTTGAAATGAAGAAAAAAATATTAAAAGAAGTATTTAAGTGATATAGAAAAAATTATACTTATAAAGTTGACGTAAGGCATATTGTAAAAATCATTAGTTAAAATAGAAAAAATGAGTTTTGATCGTATATTATAGATAATAAGACACACAAACTATTGGGACTGCTTTATGATCCACATTTAAATTTTAGGCTTATACGCCCTATGACTAGATCACTAGCTAGCACCACTGTTCATTAAATCTAATACGTGCTTTAAACTATAAGACATGCATGAAGATGGAATTTTTAACATGGACTAGAGGCGAGCTGTCAACTGTCAGAGATTAATGAGAGGCAGAAATGGGGATAGGAACATGAAAAAAACTTTTATATGCTTATCCACTTGCCTCGGCACCTGATCTACACCCTATAAAAGCCTCCGAGGACAAGACGAACATAAGCAAAATTATGCAAAAACAATTATATACACTACAACAAAAATACTATCTGTGACGTTTTTTTCGCTGGTAAAATACAAAATTGCGCCGCAAATAAATGTAGGCATTCCAACAAGAGCACATGTAGATGGTCGGTAATAACGTCTCAAAAAGTCTTTTACGGCGAATTTGTTATGCATCACTAAGAGCACGATCGTTTGTTTCATATCGCGGCAAATGAGGTATCCATAATTTGAAGTGGAAGAGATAAACAAAGAGGGCCCCGCATCGTTATATATAGAGCATTTAATGTTAGTTTATAGAGTTTATTTCATTTATCTATGAACTCTTGCTTAATCCTTATCAGTGCAAGGAAAACAGAGGAGCAGAGAAAGTGTTCTGCAAAATCCCTCAAAGAGTATTTGTTATTCACGTGATTTTGTGTACATGACTATTGTGCCTTTACAACGTTATATAGAAAGATAAAATAATTAACTCATCCAACAAATGAAGGATAGCTGTACATGGAATCTTATAACAGAATTGCCTAACTTGTTCCAGACTATTCTTGAATGGAACGGATCCTCTAATATTGGTGCTGTTGGTGCTCTCGTTGCTTTCAGCCACTGAAATTGATCCTAATGATGATGAAGAATTATTTTCCTTGACACCCCCCCTCGATCCAAGCGGCACTTGACATATAGTGAGGCTTGATCGAAGTTGCTCAAACCGAGAAATAGATAGTGATTTAGTCAAGATGTCAGGAATTTGGTTTTTACTGGAAATAAATGATACATAAAGTGTCTTTGCAGCCACCATTTCTCGAACAAAATGATAATCTAACTCAACATGCTTTGTTCTAGCATGTAGAACATGATTAATGAAGAGATAAGTACCCCCAAATTATCACACCATAAGGTTGGGGGTTTAGTAAAAAATGCCAAGTTCTTTTAAAAGTGATTGAATGCATAAGAGTTCACATGCAGTGTTTGCCACAGCTTTGTATTCGGCTTCAGTGGATACGTGAGCAATGGTCGGTTACCTTTTGGAACCCCAGGACACAAGGTGAGAACCAAGGTTGATACAAAAACCTCTAGTGGGTATTCTATCATCAGGGCATCCAGCCCAGTCAGCATCAGAAAATGCAGAGTGTAAATGATGTAGATTGTGAAAAATGAAGTCCAAAAGTGGGAATATTTTTGAGATAACGAAGAATTCCTTTAACAGCTTGCCAATATGGAATTTTTGGGCAATGCAAGAATTGGCAAACTTTATTCACAACAAATGAGATGTCGGGACAAGTGAACGCAAGGTATTGTAGACTACCTACAACACTACGATATAAAAGAGGATCCTCAAAAGTGACTCCTTCTAGAGATGAAAGTTTTATGGATGTGGATATGGGAGTGGACACTAGTTTTGCATTTGACATGTTATTGCGGAGAAGTAAATTTGATATGTACTTAGACTGACACATAAAAAGACCCTTTGAATCTCAGTAAACTTCAATACCCAAGAAGTAGTGAAGTGTGCCTAAATCCTTGACAGGAAAAGTTTGACCAAGAGCTGAAACAAAATCTGATATGAGAATGGAATTTGAACCACTAACAATGATATCATCAACATAAATCAAACAAACGCCACATGAGAAGAATGTGGCGTGGCTCTCTAACTCACTTTACTTAGAAGCGTTCTCTGTTAAGCCTCTCCATGCCTGATGTTAGGAGATCACGAGTTCTCCATATTTCTCGTCCACTTGCTTGTGTAGGTTCTTGAGGGTAATTTGTCATTGGGGTGGTGTCAAGGCGGTGAGTCACAGCTACCCCTACTGTCCGCTTTCCCTATAAGTGGCTTCCTTCGTGGGTGGGTTTTGTTCGTGGGTCAAGTACTCTGCGAAAGCCCACCGACTCCTTTCAAAGGATGGCCATTGGGCTTGATTGAGCTTGGCTGAGCTATTTGACTTACTTCCCCAGTGGTCCCTCGTGGAAATTCCTTTTTGCCTTTGTCTTCATGCTATATACTTCTTCACCATTTCTATCGTTGAGATCCTCTTCCCTAGAAATGGGTGGTTATTACTCTCCCGATTTTTCCACTTGTAAGGCTGTTCTGGATCATGCCCGTGTGGCTTTTTCATCATTTTAATTTTGTTAGGCAATGGTTCCCCTTCCAACTTTGATTGCATCCTTCCAACCCTCGTGCGTATCTTGCCCATTTAGGCAAAGGTTCCAGACTCTTCACTTCCTGCCCCTACAAACCCTATGCTGGCCATGCCTTCTAGTTCCTTTCATGCTTGGGGGCCTAGAAACTCCTAAGGAGGCACAGATATTGGATGGATTCTCATGGTTGTCTATCATGCCTCCTGGTTAGTTGGTGTCACTAAAGTTAACCTACAAGGTGCCGGACATTGCAGAGTTTGAGGTGCCATCTCCCAACGAAGGCACCGTGGACTACGAAGAGTACGCGTCGAAGGTGGCTATGTAGCCTAGCATGTTCTCCAGCTGCCTTAGGCTACCTACACTTGGCACCTGCCCAGCTCCACCCAAATGCGTGGAGGATCTTCGTATTGTGTTGCATCATCTGGCGGTGAGCATTGGAGGAGGCAAGTTTTTAGTTCCCTGATCTCACCGCATGTGAGTTCCTCCTCACCCATAATCTTTTGAAGTAGAGTGGCAACATTTGCAGTTTCAGATCCATTCAAGCATTGGCTCATTTGGAGCAACAGTACAACAGGGTGAAAGGGTGGAGCTTGAGCTTTTTCGTCTTGTCCAGTAGGGGATAGGAAATCCCAATCAGGCAGGCCAACTAAGGGTTGTGGGCGATGACAAGAGCTCCCAACCCTTCGCGACTCCCAAGGAAGTGAGCTAGATTGAGGTCGTTCACACTTGGGTGAAAGCCCACCTAGATGATTTTTTTTTTAGGCCCTGTTGGATGAGGGAAGTCTTTGGTGATACTTGCTTCCACTGGCCATCATGCATTTCACTGATTGGACCATATTGTACCGATATAGGCAACTATGCCCCAGGTCCATAAGCAATCCCCCAGCCTTCCAGTGGAGGGGTAGGGGAAGAACACAAGGAGGGAGTCCCCTGCCAAAGCCGACTCCAACAAGATGCTTGTTCCTCCTCTGAGCCAATTTTCCATTGTACTGCCTCCCCAGGTCGCGCCTTCTTCCTCTATCCCATGATGGGTGGGTGGCTCTCACTCTCTTTAGCACGTTCGGGTTGATCCATCGATGGCCAATCTTACATAGCACGGGGAGGTTCTCCCAACTTGTTTAGAGGCTTCTTCCCTAACCTCGCTGGGTGATATGGGAGCTGTGGAACTCTCACCTGGAGAAGAGTTGCTCTCCATGCAGATTTATACAGTCCTCTTGGACCATCCCCCATCTCCTGATATTGATCTTGGAAAGGTTCTCCCAATGGCAGTGAGGATCTTCTTGACCAGCTTTCTATATCGGACTCTTCCATCGCTTATTCCCCTGAAGTCGAGGTTGTCTCAATTGATTCTAGCTTGGAGGGAAAGGGGTATTGACATGGTGCCCTGGAGGCAGATAGCGAGGGTCATGACGTGGGCAGAGGGGGTTCTAGTCGATCCACTCAAGACTGAGGTCACGATGGTGTCAATGGAGGTCAGAGAAGCTTCGACTGTGGCGGCTGAAGCTAGGGCTCCGCTGCCCTTCGCTTACGCCATCCCGGCCTTGGCTTCGGCAGAAGTCAGAGTTGAGGCGGATTTTAGTGAGGGTGGTGAGACCTCGACCATATTGGCGGGTGCTAGCACTTCTCTATCCTTCACTGACACCGTCTTGGCCTTGGTGTCGACAGGGGCTGGTTCCGAGATGGGAGAGACCGAAGGAGTCCCCCTGGGGATTGTACAGATATGCTGGCTAGCGAGGCTCCAGCAGTTTCCACGGGCACAAGGGTTGGAAAGATTCTTGATCGTGCTGTGGGAGGTCCATTTCTTGGGGGCGGTGATGGCATGGTGCTCGAGAACTCTTCTAAAGAGAGGGAGGATGTTGCCCCGAGGCTGGCGGTAGGCAGGGACCATTCTGCTCGTGTCCAGGACATGGCTAGGAGGCTCAGGGAGTTTTTCTCTAAGGTCCATTGTCGACTTGTCATGTCTCCTTTTCAACCTTCTTGGTACCTTTCCTTCTATTGCTAACACAAAATTTTCGTGGGAGGGTGTAGAGCAGTTGGCGGCATTCATTATGGACGACTGGGAGGCACTAGAAGGCGATATTGGGCACTTTGATCTTTGGCTTGGTTGACCTTGTGTAAGAGGAGAAGGAGAAAAGAAGAGTCGAAGGAAACACTCATCAAGGTGCAGTTTAGTCGGCAGTGGAGGCAGGAGAGGATATTCAAGCTTTGTCAAGGCAAGGCCTAACTTAAGTCTGACACGGCGAGGTCTCAAGAGTCGCTTCAATGCCAGTAGAGGGATCTAGAGCAGCTGCAAGACAAAAATGTGAAGTTTCTCAAATAGAACGACTCCTACTCCCGGTCGTACAAGTGATTGAAAGGGAGGTTTGAGGAGGCGTCCAAGTGTCTGCAGAGATAGAGGGACTCTCTCAAGGCCAAAGACAAGAGAGTGAAGGCCTTGGAGTTTGAGAAGACTTAGGTCGATCGGGCGATAGCCATCGATGAGGCCACCATCTCGGACTTGTGCTCTCACCTAGAAAGTGCCGAAACCACCCTTCCCCTGCTGCGCAAGGAGTTATCGCATGTCCACTTGGATCGCGATGATGTCTGGAACTACGACTACTTGACGGGTTTGGAGAGAATGAGAGATAATGTGCTCTTGAATTTCCAAAGCAATTTAAGGGCATTGAAAGTGTAAGAACTCCCTCCAAACCTAGCGGCACTGAAGCGCATTGCCTTGATAGGGCAGGAGCTCAGCACGAGTGCACTCTCAAGAAAACCCCACCAGTAACAACCCAACCACCTGGACATTTCCCTTCTTGTGTTGATGTATTTCTTTTTCTTCTGGTTGTAAAGTTATGTGCATTATTTCTTTTTCTTTTTTTTTTGTAAAGAAACTCTGACCAAGTGTCTTTAGACGTCCTTGCGGCCATTTGCTCGAGTTTGTATACATTGAACTTGTCAATAAAATTGCCCTTTTTCTTTGCCATTTGCTATGTTCTTTCCTCAATGGTCATTTTTTCTTTCGTCAGCTTGGCAGGCCTAACACGATGGATAACTCAAATCCAGGAGGACCCAATACTTGGTTTCCCGGCCTTCTCGCCAGCATTGTAGACCAAGGCAAGGGGTGAGGCAGGTCCATGGGAACATGGTGCTTGGCTTCCCTAGTCTTCTTGTTGACTTTATAAACTAACGAGTCCACAGACACATGGTGATGCTTGGAGTCACGGTTATTTGGAGGGTTTGGAGAGCGTGAGAGATCTCATGCTCCCAAATCCCCGAAGTAATTCGAGGGTACTGAGAGTGTAAGTACTCCGTCTGGACTTGATGGTACAAGAGCAATGGGCCTCGATAGGAAAGAAGCCAATGCAAAGCATACTCTCAGGCAACCCCACTAGTTGAACATTCACATTCTTGTGTCGACGCATTTCTGGGTTGTGGAGAGAACGGACCCCTATCCTCGGGGGGGGGGGGGGGGGGGGATCAGCCGCCGCATAGTTAATGAGTCGTCTTGCTTTGACTCCTCATTTGATGGAGGAGGAGTTCGGCACGGATTCTGAGGCGCTATCTGTATGGTGTTTTGATGTTGGAGATGGCACTGTGTCGAGTGGTCAAATGATTAAACCTGCTCTCCACCGAGGGAGGAGTCGGGATGCCTTGGGCTAAGCCCTCCCCTTTGGTCCTCCAAGGAGGTCATTTGTTAAACGGCTAAGATGCTGGCCCATTCTTCATCGTGAGGCGAGTGGGGATCTTTAATAAGTTAGCATAATTCATCCTTGATCTACAAGTGCGAAATTTGCAAACTTGGGCTATTTGTTTGGAGACGTAAGGCTTTAGTCGATTGGCTTCCGGTTTGGTAGAGATGAATGAGGTGAAAAGTCCAAGGTGTCGCTCGTTTGGCATTCTGCTGTTGGGGATGGCGTAATGTTGGGTAGTTCAAAGTCTAAACCCACTCTCCACCAAGGGAGGGGTCTGGATGCCTTAGGCTAAGGTCTCCCCTTTGGCCTCTCAAGGATGTAATTTGTCGAACACGTGAGAAGCTGGTCCGCTCTTTCTCTTGATGGGGGTGGAGTAAGTTGTCGTGTAGCCAAGAGACTGGACCCATTCTCACTCGTTGACATCATAGGGAAGGTAAGTGTTAAGTCAGGTCGGCGCTAATCCCACTCTTCATCTTGGTAGAGGTTGGGATAAGTTGTCGGGCAGCTGAGAGGCTAGCCCAGCTCTCCCCCATTGGAGGAGCTAGATGACCTTAAGTCGCATCTCGGCCTCTATTCCCTACGTAGAGGTAAGTTGTCGAGCAGTTTGAGACTGGACCCATTTCCACCTGTTGACATTCATGAGGACAGTAAGTATTGGGTTGCCGAGGGCTAGCCCGCTCTCCACCATGAGTCGGATAAAGCAGCTTTAGGCGTAACTCATCTCTTTGGTATCTCGTGGGGAGGTAAGTGTCGGATAGCTAAGCAGCTGGTCCGCTCTTCACAGTGATGGGGGTGGGGTAAGTTGTTTGGAGAGTTGAAAAGCTGGACGCGCTCTTCCTACAAGGGAGGTTGGGCCGCCTACCCACCTTTTATCCCTTATAGGGAAGTAAGTAGTCGGGCAGTTTGGGAATGGACCCGCTCTTGCCCGTTGACATCACAAGGAAGCTAATTGTTGGGTCAGGCTGACGTTGATTCCACTCCTCATTATGGCAGAGGTCGGGGTAAGTTGTCGGGCAGCTGAGGGGCTGGACCCGCTCTTTTCCATGGGAGGGGCGACATGGCCTTAAGGCGCATCTCGCCCTTTATCCCCCGCGGGCAGGTAAGTTGTCTGGCAATTTGGGACTAGAGCCCCTCTTAACTGTTGATGCTCACAAGGAAGGTAAGTTTTTCCGGCAGCTGAGGGCTGGCCCGCTCTCCACCACGAGAGGGATAAAATAGTTTTAAGTGTAACCCATCCCATTGGTAGCTCACCGGGAGGTAAGTGTTGCCAGTGAAGATTCCGTTGATGGAAATACATCGGTGAAGATTACATTAGCGAAGATTATGTTGATGGGGAGTACATTGATGGAGATTATGTCGATGGAGATTACATTGATAGGGATTATGTTAATGGAGATTAAATTGATGGTGTAATGAGTTGAGATAGGCGAGACGTATTTTATCTCTAAGAAGTCACACTTTCATTAATAGAATTTACACTATTGGCACAAAAATGCAAGTTACACATCATGAAGTTTTTTAGCAAAAAGAGCCTAGGCGGTTGTTATCGGTGACCACATAGGGGCCTTCCCATTGAGGGCCCAACTTTTCGTCGTCTCGGGTAGTTGTTCCTGTCTACTTCAGTACAAGGTCTATGATTTTGAATGCCCTTAGTCACACGTGTTTATTGAAGCATTGCTCTCATCTCCCGTCAGAGTCCTCACTGTGATACGGTAGGCCTATATAACTTCAGGAAGTTCCTCCGCCCAGGCACCTTTTTTTAGTCTCCCCATTAGCGTCTTGTTGGTTGCCTCCACCTACCCATTGGACTAGGGATGTCCTAGAGATGAGTAGCGGTATTTGATCCCCAGTTCCCAGCACCAGTCTTAGTCGTGGTCAAAGTCAAACTCCCTCCCATTATCTGATATGATGATGTCGGGGATGCCAAATGTGTAGATCACTATCTTCCACAAGAAGTGCATGATGTTGGTTGCCGTGATCATTGCCAACACCTCGACCTCTACCCACTTGGTGAAATGGTCCACTACCACTACTACAAACCTTACTCCTCCCTTGCCCGAGGGAAAGTGGCCTACTAGGGTAAGGTGATTGATGTCAGTTCTTCTGATCGACAATGCGGCACTTTGGAGTATTATTGTCATTTCTTATACTTTCATACGTACTCCTCGGCATCCTAGAGGGTACGAGGCCAATAGTATCCTGCCTTCATCACTTTGCTTGCTAGTACTTTTCCTCGAGAGTGGTCACTACAAATTCCCGTGCACTTTCGCCAGCACGTATTGGGCTTCTTCAAATAAGATGCACCTTAGAAGAGGAGCGAAGAGTGCTCTTTGGTATAGGACCCCCTTGATTAGAGTGTAATGTGCTGCTTTGTTCTTCATTTTTCTACCTTCGTGTCTGTTGTCGGGTACCTCGTTGGCATCTATGTACCTGATAATATCTAATGCCCATATTGGAGCTACTGGCTTCACTTCTACTACTTCAATTCCCACAGCTAGTATTTCAAAGGTCTTGATCACTGTCCCTTATTGCACAGGAGAATTTTCTTGCCTGGACATCGCTCATGCTAATTTGTCTGCCTTTCGATTCTCACCCCTTGGTACCTCTTGGATCTGTATTTAAAGTGGGCGCACTCAGCTTCTATTAACATTAGATATTTCTTCGATTTTCGCTCTTCGCAACGAACTCCCTCGTACTTGATTGACTATAACTTGAGAATCGGCTTGCACCTCTACTTCCTTGATGCCTAGAGATTTGGCAACCGCCAGACCCAAGAATAGTGTCTTGTACTATACCTCATTGTTAGTGGTTTTGAATGCTAGCTTGATAGCATAATTATGCTCTTCACCATTGTCTGTAATTATATGCATCCCCACTCCCCACTCCCCATCCAGCCCAGCAAGAAGAACTGTCGACAAAGACCTCTTCAAATCATTGGAGGTGCATGTTCAATCCCTTCCGGGAAGCCGTTGAATTCTGCTACAAAATCTGCCTGCACTTGCCCCTTAACAGTATTTCATGGTGTGTATTCGATGTCGAACTTGCTCAGCTCCACGACCCAGTTCGTAAGGCAGCCTGAGGCGTCTGGTCTTTGTAGAATCTTTTTTAGGGGGAGTCTCAGTGAGGACCCTTACTGGATGGGCTTGGAATCACAGCTGGAGTCTTCGGGTGGTCTCCACTAGAGCACAGGCAAGCTGCTCTATGCGCGGATATCTGGCTTCCACTCCTCAGCATGCTCGGTTGGTGTAGTACACGAGCATTTGGACCCAACCTTCATCTCATACTAAGGCTGAGGAAGCTACATGCGGGGAGATGAATAAGTATAAGACTAAAGTCTCTCCACATCTAGGTTGGCTGAGGAGCAGAGAGTTGGTGAAGTATTTTTTAAGAGCTTTGAATGCGTGGTCGCACTGTTCATCCTATGTTAGTGCCTTGCGCAAAACCTTGAAAAATGGTAGGCACTTGTTGTAACACCCCAATGAAAGGCCCAAACCACATAGCCTATACTTTAAAAGGACTAGTCAATGATACAATTGGAGCTCCATTGGAACTTTATAAAGAGCAAGAACTTCTCCTTCCCAAACAATGTGGGATCCCATACACAACCTACTCTTATCCATATCATATGGGGTATCAAAGTTGTCAATGGACCTTGATACAAATCTGTTAAGGGCCACTACTCTATCTAGCTAATTTTTGCACTTCGTTTATGCTTTGAGGAGGGGTCATGCCGAGTATGGCTTCCACTTTCTTCAGATTAGCTTCTATCCCCATTCAGACACCATGAATCTCAAGAATTTCCCAAAGCCTACACTGAAGGCACACTCTACTGAGTTCAACTTCATCTGGTATTACCTTAATATCGTAAGGCTTCGCGGAGGTAATCCAGGTGTTGCTTGGGGGTTTTGCTTTTGACTAGCAAATCGTCCACGTAGACCTCCATGTATGTCACGATTTGTTTTTTGAACATACGATTTACCAACCGCTGGTAGAGTAGCAGTGCAATCCCCAATACATGATGAACAAAGTCTTCTCTTCATCCTCCAGGATCATGCGGCTCTGGTTGTACCCAGAATAGGTCTTCCGGGCAAGCCTTATTCAGGTCGGTGAAGTCAATGCACATTCTCCCCTTGTCGTTTTGCTTCTTCACCAACACCACGTTGGACATCCAGTCTGGGTAATGGGCCTCCCGAATGGAGCTCGCCGTGGGTAGCCTATCAACTTCCATTGCAAAGGCGACATTCTTTTCTGCACTAAAGTTCCGACGTTTCTACCTTACTCCCTTAGCTTTAGAGTCCACACTCAGGTGATGCTGTATGATCTCTAGGTCAATCCCTGGCATGTCTTCGTGACTCCAGGTTCCATGGGGAGCTATTGCATGGTACTTCTCATTTTAGGCGTCATCCTACTGCCAATCCTAGAGGTGGCTTCCAGATGGCTCGGGTTCAAGGGGATCAAGTCCACCTTCCAGAGTTCCTGCTCGTCTCGGATCTCCCCATCCACCGGGGTGTGTTCGGCCAGTGATGGGAGAACTTGTTCACCAACTGAGGTGTGGACCACATGTATCTTGGCACCTTATGCTTCAATTCCTGCACGTAACATTCTCATGCCAAGACCTACTCCAGGTAGATTTCTCCCACTCCCCGAGAGGTTTGGAACTTTGGTGGTAGGGGCGCAGCCATCACCTCCTTGCTATAGGATAGGCCCAAGTTGCTGAGCAATTGGTTCAACAACGACGACATGCCCATCTTTTTTGCCATCTCTTCGTACTTCCCTTTGAGGTTATGCAGCTCGTCTTGCATGTTTTTTCTTTCTTCCTCCGTGTCACCAACCCTTCCTGCGTTTTTGGATCCCATGTGCTCAATGTTGCTTGGTTCTGCTTCATTTCCTGATTCGTTGGTGGCTACTCTGAGCGTCTGTTCTCCTTTTGGGGGTTTCCACCTCGGTAGTTAGTTTTCCTACAAGTTGTTCCATCACCACGACAACGCCAGTGTTAACGTCGTGTTTCGCCCGCCTTTGGATTGGATTCCAACAACTCGGCTCTTCATGCTTTGACCTGCACACTTAAGCAAACACAGAGAATGAAGGGCCTTGGTGGTGGCCGGGGAGTTTTCGATGCCAAATCAGTATATCTCTTTAGTAGTTTGTGCATAAGCTTAGAAGGATCAGAGAGAGTTTTTTGTGCCGATAGCTCGTCCCTAACTTTGAGGAGCTTGTGTCCTTTCCACTGTTTATTTAGTCAGAATCCTTTAATACGGCGTAGCTTTTTGATGGTGTCATTAATGACGCGTATTGTCTGAGTAGTGGTGCCATTAATGCGGTGTGGCTCCCTGACTCACTTTACTCAGAAGCGTTTTCTGTTAAGCCTCTCCATGCCTGTTGTCAGGAGATCACGGGTTCTCCATATTTCTCGCCCACCTGCCTGTGTAATTTCCCGATGGTAGTTTTTCATTGGAGTGGTGTGAGGGCGGCGAGTACCATCTACCCCTACCGTCCACTTTCCTTATACGTGGGTTGCTTCATGGGTGGGTTTTGCTCGTGGATCAAGTACTCCTCAAAGGCCCATTAACTCATTTTAGGCGATGATCATTGGGCTTGATTGAGCTCGGTCAAACTCGTTGACTTACTTCTCTAATGATCCCTCGTGAGCTTGTTTTAAGGTCCAATAGGAGGAAAATCCCCCCTTATACTTCCGTCGCCTTATATTACGTACATCCCTTGTGATTCATATGCCATTGCCCGCCCACTACCCTTTTCTCGCCTACTGAGTATATTCACTTTCCTCATTCGTTGTCCATCATCCTTTCCTAACGTACTGCATATATTTATGCCTAGCATTTGCTTGGATTTTGATCTAACTGTAGAGTTCTTTAAGCAAACTTAATTTAAAATTCGAGCTGTACTGTGGAGTATAAGATCGAGCGAGCTTTGGCGAGATTTTAAGTAATAATACTTGGACAGACACAGACAAACTGTTCACTCCGGTACCTCACATGCAACTATTTGTTTTAAATTGGGTTCGCCTTTGAGGTACTCAGTCACCTAACGCGGTTTCTGAAAATTCCAATCACTTGCACATGCTCTTTAAAAATAAAAAATTCTAACCACCTGTCCAAGCAACCATAGAGCTGGGTATAATTTATTGAAGGGATTAGCTATCTCTAAAACAGACAACTGATCAAAGCTTTTGCAAGAGATCAAGAGAAGAAAAATGAAAAGAGATGCAGAGGCAGAGGCAGCAGATCTAAGGTTATCAGCTTCCGGACGAAATGGGCATTCCCAACAAGTCAACAGCCCTACCATCACCACAACTACTACAGACGTATGTGGCTCGACCTCAGATCCCGTTAAAGCATTAATTGGAATGAACTTATCTATATATATGTCATCCAGAAAATCACTACACAACTTGATAGGTAATATATATATATATATATATATATATTCTGTTTATTGCTATCTTGAAACCTTTCAATTTCCTATATATAAGGACTCGTAAGATTAGATATATAAATTTTAAATTCTGTAAAGGGTGAAGAAAGGAAAAGGAAAGAAGATAATTAGCTGAAAGCATTTCGCAATTTGGGATCATTTTGATTGAAATGTGCATGTGTTGATTCTTGTGATTCTATGACAGAAAAAGAACGTGGCATTCAAAATGATGGTGAGTTTAATCTTGAAGATGAGGAGAATCTTAAGAGCAAGGGAACAGTACCAGTTATTAATTGGTCTGCAGGTTCCGAGGATTCGCATCAGGATCAGACCGATCAAAATGATACTTATATCTACAATTATGACGAAACAACTGGACATGATCAAAGAGACGACAATTACTTCACCAAAGGAGATGAGTTCAACGAGGATGATCATGTTGAAACGGAAAGCAAAAGGGTACCGTTCAGGCGTAAACTGATAGCATATCGCCCTTGGAAATCTAAACGTTCTAGCTCTGATCTTGAACGCAAAGGTACTAATTTACATTCAGACCATAAGACATGAATTAGCACATTAATCTCATCGTACGTAATTTGAAATTAACAATTTTTATAATTTGTTTTATACATAAATGTCACTTCTGGATCTGATAGATATTAATGTCTCAACTTAAATAAACTTTTTATGAACTAAATATGGTTAAATATATAAGTAATTAACTTATAAAATGTGGATTCCTTAAAGTCAGATATATGGTTCTTTGTGCATTTTAATGGAACGTTTCACTGTCTTTTTAAGAATGATGTAGTTTGTCATTCCATTATAAGTTAAGCTATTAACTATGTTGACATAACATTTCATGCCAAATGATATGCCATATCATGTTATGGAACTAAAAAATCTTAAATTATAAAAAGAAAACTTAAAACTTCATTAAAGTACACGTGTTAAAAATATTATTAATAAGAATTATTTTTTTCATACGTGATAAAAAGTATTAAGATATAATTTAAATTATTAAATTTATCTCTTCAATATTGTAAATAATGACACTATAATATTTGTTGTATTTGCATAAGAATAAGGTTGAGGATAAAATGGTAGTCGTCAATAGTCAAGACCCGTAATTAGAAGATAGAGTATTTAATTTTACCAATCAGACAAACCACAAACTTAATTTGCACAATGAAAGAAAAATCCGAAAGTACACGATTAGACCACGTATATATAAAAAGGAAAATTCAATTTTCGGAGAGAAATTATAGATCAACTTAAGAATCATGAACATTTATAACAAGTTATTTACGATGAAAATAATTATTTCTGATAAGAATAAATTTATTTTGACTCTAAATAATTATTTTAACAAAAAATAAATGACAATAAATAAACAATTTTTTTGTAATGAGAATTTAAAATTTGAGAATCTTCGATGGATTAGTTAAAAGCTAAATCTATTGAGTATTTAGCGCTTAAAGAGCAAAATATGCTCACAATAGATTAGCTTATTGGAATTTAGCTACAGTGACTTTCAAAAGTCTTTTCAAATTTGAAGGTTATTGTACATACATCAAATACATATTTTATCAATTATTTCTCTCTCATTTTCTTTCTGTCACATATTTTATCACAATTGATATATTAATTTGAGTTAGTGATATATTAATTTAATTAGAATATAATTATTAATTAATATATAATAGGTAGAATAGCAAAATATGATAAAATAAAATAAATTAATAATCAAAAAAATTAAATATTTTTGAAATTATTAGTTACTCATTAGTATATAATGAATAAATGTATAATCAAAAGTAGAGATTTGATGTGAATAACCAAAACCAAATTCATCTTATATTATTTTATTGTTACATAATGAAAAAATAGGTATTCCAATATGGAGATTTATGTGAATGAAATACCCAAAAGTCAAATTTCTCTTACATTCATCAAAAATTTCATTTAGCTTTAGCTAATCCATTGAGAATGCTCTGAAGAACTCAAATCCAAGTATTTTTTAAATCGACAGCTACATAAATCCCATTTAAATGCATACTCTTAGTGTGATGCCCTGACTCCCACGTATCGAAAAATGGGAATCGTGACGTCGGGATGATGACAACACGGTCACGTATTCCAACAATAAGTGATCAAGTGTGTGCAACATGCAAAAATGTATAATAAAAGTCGCAGCAGTTAATATAAATAAGTCAACTAAGTACAAAAAATTTAAATACAAATATCCAAAACAAATTACCTTTAAAAAGTTATACAATTATCCCAAAATATATTACAAAAGGTAAATACATAAACAAGTGATCCAAAATCACTCCTCCGTAGGAGCCGAATCCTCAAGCTCACCCTCAACTTCATCAGTATCGAAATCTGCATTACCATAAAACGGTACTGCAGGTAAGTATAATCCAAACATCCCTCAGGATAAAAAAGCATTAATGCAACCAACAAACAAATCCCAAAACCTCATTTTTTCCCAAAAATCATTATTTTCCAACACACGCCAAAAACTTCATTTGACCATAAACACACCACGAATAATATTCATCATTTTTCCAGAAAATGTGCTCGTAACCATCAAATCATGAACCGACACTGAAATAATTTATCAGACACTCTAGGCGAGAATCGCAGGCAGGACTCTTCCATCATCTCTACTTACTACTATCCCTACCGCATGCACCGTAGGCGGGGATCACAGGCGGGACTACACCACCATCCATACTGCGTGGACCGTAGGCTGGAATCACAGGCGGGACTATACCACCATCCCTGCTTACCACCTTCCCTACAGTTCATTTTCACACAAGAGGTACTTACCAGAGTATTGTAGGTGGGAATCACAGGCGGCACTTTACCACCATCCCTATCCCGTGCACCGTAGGCGGGAATCACAGGCAGGACTATACCACCATCCCTGCTTACCACCATTCCTACAGTCTCTTTTCTCAAAATCATTTCTCACATGAAAACTCAGTTTTCAAATAAACACATGAACATGTATGCAATCATGCGAAAACCCAGTTTACATATACAAACATGAACATGCGTGCAAATGCAATGAACAAGACACGACACCAATTTCCAGCAACCAATGAATGTCAACACAATCCAATCATACAAACAACTCAATTCTCTAATCCATCCGACCCCCTACTCCTCGGACTCAGTCTGGCATAACCAACCATTTCACAGTAAAATGAGTTAGTGCAAAAATACATGTAAATCATGAAAGTTCTTTGGAAAAGTACTTGTAGTGCTTTATTATAATTTTTGAAGGATCACGGAGCTGCAAGAAGTGGCAACACAGCAACAGAATAGTGCAAAATGCACTGTGGCCATGGGTCTCAGAAACTCACTTTTGAACGGGGACAATCCAAGACCCGAGATTGATAGGGAAGGGTTTAGGGATGTTGGTGAAGCCAATGGTGGTGGTGGTTGGTCGTGGGAGGTGGTGTAGAGGGCGGCTGAAGGCTAAATGCCCAAAACGGAAATGTTGATGGTGGAGCTTCACCGGTGACGGATCGGAGCTAAGGATGGGTGATTTAGGTTGCTAGGAGGTCAAGGAAGATGTGGTGAAGAAATGGTGGCCGGAGGTGGCGCGATGGTGGCGCTGGAGCGAAGAGAAGGCTGCTGCTTCAAGCCGTGCGTGGGAACATAAGGCGGCACAGGAGAGACTGGAAATGGAGGGGTGAGGTCACCGGGCAGAGGGAAAGGGAAGGAGAGGGGCGGTGTCGGTCATGGCGGCGGGCTAGGTGGAGGAGAAAAACGCACGGGAAGAGAGGGGAGGGGTGCTGCGCGCGTAGGAGAAAAGAGAGAGAGAGAGGAGAAAAGAAATGGGAGGAAAAAGAAAAGAGGAAGAAAAGAAAAAGAGGAAAAGAAAAGGAGTGAGGGAAAGAATGAGGTTCAATCCTCACGTCTTGGGTCACAAAAATAATCCAACGAAAATAATTTCAAAACAGTAAGTTAAATAAAATAATTTAAACGTAATGATAAAATGAAAATAAAATAATTAAATCCAATAATAAATTAATTTAAAATAAAGAAAAATTTAAATAATGAACAATAATTAATAACAAGAAAAACACATTGAATTAACAATTAAAAATCTTAAAATAATATAACGTAAATCATCTAACATTTAAAACAAGAAAGCTCATAATTTTAATAAATGCAATAATTTTCTTAGTCAAAATACACATAAATACGGAGTATCACACTTAGGCCCCTTTTGGATAGTGAGATGAGATGCGATGGTTTTAGATGAAAGTTAAAAGTTTATAAAATATTGTTAGAATATTATTTTTTAATATTATTATTGTTTTGAGATTTGAAAAAGTTGAATTTTTTATTATATTTTGTGTGAAATTTTGAAAAAGTTGTAATCATGATATGAAATGAGATGAAACCGTTTCTGAATCCAAACATGCCTAAGGATATTAGTTATATTCATAAAATATTAAGGTTATAACTTATCCGGGCCTTCTTTATCATTTATTTTCAGGTTAGAGGAACATGAAATATAGGAAATGAATATAAAAATAAGTGCCTTGTTTCTTTTTGGTTTTTTAGTTTATATAAATCTAAGATATAAAAAGAAATTATTTCAAATCTTTTATTATATGAAATAACAAAATCGTTGGAGAAATAATAATAATAATAATAATCTCATTCTTTAAATTTAAATAATTGTATTATTTAAGGCGGTATCAAATTATAATGGTTGTTCAATCCAATCTTTGTCACTTTTCCTTCTTCTTCTTATTATTATTATTATTATTATTATTATTATTATTGTTATTATCCGATCTATTTCAGGTATATTCGGTGGCAGCATGAATTGCGGTGACTCCTGCTGCTTCTTCCGCGCCAAGGCTAAGCCAGGTGCCACATTCTCTCTAATATTAATGTTTTACAGAAATGATAGTCTCACCGTTGGTTCTTATTGTTTGACATTATTGCTGAAATTTTTTATTTTTCTTTTCACTTAGTAGTTCAGAAAATATTTTTAATAATAACGTGATTTTTCTACTTTTTAAAAAAATATTAAAAAGTACATATAGTAAAAAAGATCAATTACGCCTAGCATTAGTTGCAGCAAGAGTTGGGAGCGGTGGACGTAGCACCATTTATATTTTAATGCTCTTTTTTTCAATGGTAAAAAAAATGAAGTAGCAGCTTTTTGACAATACTCAGCATTCTTTCTTTTTCTTTTTTTTTTTCCTAAGCAAGTTAATTTCATTAAACTAAAAAAGTAATACATGAGAAGGGGGTGGGGTTTCCCAACAATCGCCCCAAAAAGTAATAAAAAACAGTGCAAAGTGGTAAACGGGTTTATTTGGGACCAATTTCTTGATCCCTACCCATATCCTATAAAAGGACGCTGTCTTATAAAAAGACAGAAATATGTTCGCAAAAATGCGAACAATGGAACCACCGCCAGAGACGGTGGAACCTCCGTTGAAAGCAGTAAAGGTGGCGGATGCACTGTCACATATTGTCTTAGAGACGATTTTTGGATAAGTCTACGATCCCTCGTACAAGATCCCTAGTTAGGGAATGTGGTAACATAGAATAGCAGCCAATATCTAAGCCGAGTCGCCAGCGTCGGATCAACACAGGCAGTGGCGGTGCGTGTAGGACATGCGCCACCTGAGGAGGTGGACGAACAAGCAGATCTAAGGGATTTGAGGAATTTGATGCCGGTGAGGCCACGCGTGGTCGCCAATGTGCAGGGGCCGCGCGTGCACGAGACGGGCTGAGCAGAACCGTGTTTTTCTTCCACAAACATGAAGATCGACGACTGGAGAGGTTGAACCAGTGTCGCATGTTGGTCGGAGGTTGCCGGAAAGCAGTAGATCGGCGTGGATCAGCACTAAGGAGGGGAAACTAAGAAAAAACCTACGGTAAAAAAACAAATGGGAAAACATAAAAATAGAAGAGCCTCTAGGGCTGGCTAGGGGTGGAGGTGGCTGGAGCCTAAGCTCCGAACCCCCTCCGCCCAATGAAAACGTAGGAAATGTCGGTTTGGGAATTTCAAAGAGAAAGAGAGAGGGAGAGAGAAATACTTAGCATTCATACTAATTATGAGTTTGCATTACATTATCTAGTAGTACCGTTCAACACCTGTGGGCATATTTAATTTATCAATAGAATGAAAAAAAACTAATTTCCCTAAAAACTAATAAAACTGCTCATGCCTCGTTAAATTCCTGCATTCAAGATTAGACACTAGATTTGATTCATTTCTAATTGTTGTGGTCGATTTTCCTGGAATTGTTTATTTTGGGTCTTGTTGTTAGGCTGTTGCTCTGTCACAATCTTCTGTACTTCACCATCCATATCCAATCCCCCCCCCCCGCCACACAAATATATATATATATTTATGAGAATTCCACATACCACAGTCCCCCTATCCCACATCTATTGGCGACTATGATGAGTAGACAATATTGCTCATTAACCTTTGATTTTTTAATGTAAAAAAAAAATGATCTAAGAATGATAAAAGTGCCACATTTTATAGTGTGATGAAAGTAAGATGAGAGTGTAATTTGTAGCATTACAAACACACACACATATACACACACAAACACACAAATACATATATGATACACACTTACTTATACATTTATTTCTTTTATTAATTATCAGTTTATATATATATATACAGCTAATCTCAAAACGGTACATCAGAATGCACCTCTATTGAAATATTTTCTTCTAGTACTTGACCAGAATAATCACCCAAAGGGAATTTAAAACATTAATTCTTATCCTCTTCATGATCCCATAAGCATAACAACAATCATAGACGTTTAGCTTGTCACGGAATGCACAACGAGTGCGACTATAAGTTTCATAAAAACATCTGCAATCTAATCTTTGGAGGAGATAAAAGGAAAAATAAGAAATTTTCGGGCCACCATCTCATTGACAAAGTGGAAATCAATTTCCATGTGTTTAGTTCAAGCATGAAAAACTAGATTCGCACTTTAACAAGTTGCCTCTATATTGTCGCAACAGAGGATTGGTGGACCAGTGTGTGACACTCTAAGTTCACCAAATAAGAGTTGCAACCATGTGAGCTCGTCAATGGCATGAACTAAAGCTCTGTACTCTGCTCTTGTGCTTACCTTGACAAAGTTGCTTGCTTTTTTGAACACCAGGAAATCAAATATGAACCAAGAAATTTTCTATATCCACTTGTGGACTGATGGTAGTGTAGATGACATGTTTCACACCACCAACTACTTGAATAACCTACAACAGATGAGAGGGTGGCATTGGGTGCCCAAAGGAACTTCGATGCTTAAGTTAGAGAAATGCAATCTCAATATGAGTATATAAGTAAAAGTGCATTATTTGTTACCTTTCGGTGTTATTTATAGAGGTGTTAAGTACATAGATAGGCTCTAGTTATCCCATAATAAGTGGACGAGATAACCACACTGATGTATTGGCATTATCATATCACACGGTTAGGCCTGTGGGTTACATAAGCTCTTGGACAGTGCGTCCCCTAGTCTTGGGCCCATAGGCTAAACCTGTCCTCAAGTCTTGGGCTTATAACCAAGGGACCTAAATATCCATTCTAGTTACCCTGCTAATTTCCTATGTGCTAGCACAAAGGAAATTAATTTATTTTATACCTTTTTAATTCGCGTGAAGGCACCTTACCCCACTGGCTTAGGGCAGGTATGCGGCCACTTAGACGTCCTTTCATTCTACCCCGCTAAGGATCCATGTTAACTAAGGTGTGAGTCCAAACTTATTGTCGTATCCCAAAAATGTTGCCCATGCAACTGTTCGCGCGCTTTTATTCTCTCTCATTCAAAAGAATGGTAACCGTCAGCATTGTCACCCCGTGTGGCTTCCTAAGAACCTCCTCATCATTACCCCTTCCATTCTTTCATTTTCTTGATTCATCTTCTCTCTCCCATCCGTGCTGCATCTCTTCTTGCTTTTTCACATTCTCTCTCACATTCGTGCTGCATTTGTTCTTTTTCTTTTCTCACATCCTTTCTCATGGCTAACCGCGGCTCCTCACGTACCCCTAACCAACCTTCGACCCTAACTCCAGCGAGGGGCCTCCTCCCATGCCACTACAGAGTCTTTCGACGACTGAGCCCCTCCATTCTTTGAAGGATTCACTTAGCAATACACACTTACTGGGTGGGACCTAACGAAGTTGAGGTCCACCAATCGCATCCCAAATTCTGTGGAGCTCTCCATTCTGGAGGGAGGATCCGTCGATAAGGAAGGGTACGCGGGATCTGTTGCCCTCTCGATTTGTGCCTTAGTGCACGGCTTGCGATTTCCCTTCATTCACCCATTTCGCGGCATCTTGGGCTTTCTAGGGTTGGCTCCCGCTCAACTTCATTCACACATGTGGCATGTTCTACTGTGCTCATGCGTGGCCTTTGGCATGACGTTACAGCGCTTAAGGGAGATGTACCCAGATTTGACTGCCAAGGAATTCCTATCCTTTTATTTCATAAACGGATTGGTAGATAACATTTGTAGCTTTTTTGTCCGTTCATAACACTTGGCAGTGTTTGAACCCCGCTACTCTAATACCAAACAATGGCAAAGAAAATTTTTCTTCCTTTATGGTGGAGGTTGGAATTTTTCGCCTCCAAAAGACACATTCAAGATTTCTCCATTCGTGCGAACTGGGGCAAAGTCCCTGACGACAAAAGCCTCTTGCTAGAGCTAACTGATAAAGAATGCTCTCACGTCGATATATTCCTCAACTGGGCTAAAGAAAATGATGGTGGCATGGGGCCTAGCAACTTCTCACCGCCGCCAGTATCGATAGGTTCCTCTTGGTGCCTAATCGTGCCCAAATTAAGGGGCATAAACTTAAGGTTGTGACACCTCTAAAAGAGGCTTGCTTCTCCACTTGCTGAGCGTTTTCAAAAACACACTCGTCGTAATAAAGGCTGCGAGGGTGAAACTACAGAGCTCATCGTGGAGGTGGAAGTGGAATTAGAAGGGGCCATGGCTTTTGGTTCTAACTTTGCTATTGGGAGTGAGGCACCAGAAGCCTTTCCTGTAAGGGTGTTACGACCAATATCACCAGGTCTTGACGACCTCAATGGGCTCTTGGGGCAAGCCCTTGTTGACCTAGGGATGACCTTCGACTTTGACTTGCCCTCTAAGGAGTTTGGTTTAGTGGATACTCTCCCTTTCGAGATCCCTTTCCATCTCTCGCCGACTTTGATTTCTAGTGTCGGCAAGATTTTTGCAGACACTTAAGATGCATTTTCTATGGGCATGTTTGGGATCCTTCCCTCTCTTCTTTTGGCGGTAATGGAGACTCCTCGATCATCCTTGGAGGAGGGGAGAGAATAGAGAGATGGGGTCGATCCAAATAGAGTTGATGGCAGGAGCCCTGGCAACCATAGGGAAAGGGACCAAGGTGAATGCCAAGATGCGTTTATGTTTAAGGCAGGAGTTCCAGCCACCCTTCTCGTGCCTTTAGTGCATTCCTTCTCAGGGGAAACTCATGTGGCGCCCAAAACAAATGGGGTCGTCGAGGTGGCACCCAGGTGTCCCCCTCATCCCTTTGGGCCAGTTGCGGAAATGTCTTAATGCTTGAAGGATTTCTTATCCTCAGTATCATCTTGCTTTGTACCCGATCTTCTTGCTTGATTGTTGTTTGTTCTTGCTTGTAACGACTATCTTATTTGACCTTTGTATTGTGTAGGGGGTGGACGACTTGGTAGCTTGAATTGTGAGTGACCGCACCCACTTGGAAGACGAGGTGCAAGAGAGGCGAGTTCAAGGGTTCTTTGCCAAGAAGGAGATGATTCAGCTCTTGGCCAAGATGATTGAGGTTGAGTGCTATTTGGAACAAGCTGATGGGCACATTCATGCCTAAGAAGCCGACCTCGAGTCTCTACCTGACGAGTCGTGTGAGCTACGTGGTGAATTACTTTGCACCTAGTCCCTCCAAGCTCGCGAAAGTTTTGCTCTGCAGTTGGTGGAATCGAAACGAGCATCTGCCAGAGCCCAAGTATGCCGCCTGAGTGAGGTGTTGGCCTCCTCTCAGAAGTTGCAAGTGAATGCTGAACAGCGTTCCCGAGAGTCTTCCCAAGCATTATCTTCCTCCTAGGATGCGCGCAAAAAGCTCGTCCTTGAGCTGTTAGAGATGAAAACGTCATATGTAAAGGAGCATAGGTAGCTCGACCTTCATTGTCCGAGACAAAGGGGAATTACGAAAGGTTAGGGGGCGTGGGGTCTTGTGACCTCTATGAACATTGGTTACACCGCGAGTCTTTGGACTCTACAGTGGTTGCTAACTGTAGCGGTCATGGGGTCTTGTACCCTCCACGCCATCGGTTGCACCATGAGTCTTTGGACTCGACAGCGTGGCTAACTGTAGGGGTCATGGGGTTTTGTACCCTTCATGCCCGTTAGTTGCATTGCTAGTTTTTGGACTCGACACTCATGGCTAACTGTAGGGCTTGTGGGGTCTTGTGCCCTCCACGCCTGGCAGTTGTACCACTAGTTTTTGGACTCGATGTTGGTGGCTAATTGTAGGGGTCATGTGGTCTTGTGACCTCCATGCCCATTGGTTGTACCGCCAGTCTTTAGACTCAACACTGGTGGCTAACTATAGGCATCATGGGTTCTTGTGACCTCCATGCCCATGGGTTGCTCCACGAGTCTTTGGACTCGACACTAGTGGCTAACTGTAGGGGCAATGGTGTCTTGTGACCTCCATGCCCATTGGTTGCACCGCAAGTCTTTCACCTCGACACTGGTGGCTAACTGTAGGGGTCGTGGAGTCTTGTGACCTCCACTCCTATTTGTTGCACTGCGAGACTTTGGACTCGACACTAGTGGCTAGTTGTAGGAGTCGTGGGGTCTTGTGCCCTCCACGCCCGTTGAATGCACCACGATTTTTTGGACTCGACACTGGTGGTTTCTGTAGTATTCTACTGAGAGGGTGCTCTATCAATACTTTTATTTGGTGGGCCTGAAAGTATGGTCATAACCTTCTGGCGGCTGTCACAAGTGCAAATGCCAACATTTCCATCCGCGAGTACTTGATTTCAGCGCCTCTTAGCTCACAACTCGTGTAATATACCGATGCCTATGTTGCTTTTTCCTCTTTAATTAAGATCGCAGAGACAGCGTGGGGGAAACCACTAGGTACACATATAAAATGTCCCCTTGATTAACCTATTTTAATAGAGGCAGGTTGGCCAGATATTGCTTAAGCTCTTGCAAGGCTCTGTCGCATTTCCCATTCCATGGGTGTGCTTTTCGCAAGACCCTAAAGAAGGGAAGACACTTGTCCGTAGACCTTGATACAAATCTATTCAAGGCGGCTACTCTACCTGCAAGTCGTTGGGCGTCATTAATACTTTTTAGTGGAGCCATATTTAAGATGACGTCAATATTTTTAGTGTTTGCCTCAATACCTCTTTCCGAGACATTAAAGCCTAAGAACCTTCCCAAGTTGACCTTGAAGGCATACTTAGTCGGGTTCAACTTCATCTTGTATTTGCGCAGCACCACGAAGGATTCTTTGAGGTCTGCTAGGTGCTGGAAAGGTTCCTTGCTCTTCACTAGTAAGTCGTTGACATACATGTCCATAGTATTCCCAATTTGATGCTTGAACATCTGATTGACCAGCCTTTGATAGGTCGCTCCAACGTTCTTCAAGCCAAAGGGCATTAGTCGGTAACAATAAAGGCCTTTGTCGGTGATGAATGTTGTTTTCTCCTCATTCGCCTTATTCATCTAGATCTAATTGTACCCCGAATACGCATCCATGAAGCTCAAAACTTTGTGTCCTGCCATAGCATCTACAAAGATATCGATTCTCGACAATGGGAAACTATCTTTGTGGCAGGCTTTGTTAAGGTCAATGACGTCTACATACATTATCCACTTCTTGTTAGCTTTCTTAACTAGTACTACATTGGATATCCATTTTAGGTAGTAAGTTTCCTTTATATACCCTGCCGCCTAGAGATGGTTTACCTCCTCCGCTATGGTCGTGCACTTTTCCATACTGTACAACCTTTTTCTTTTGGCGTACCTTTTTGGCCTCCTGGTTGATGCACAACTTATGCTCTATGACGATGTTGTCAATTCCTAACATATCTTCGTGGCTCTAGGCAAACACATCTCGGTGTTCGATCAACAACTGCTTCAACACTCTCTATGTTTTGGCAGGAGCCTTGTCCCGACCCTTTTCGTGGTGTTTGGATGTTTCGGATGTAAGGTTACTATTTCTACCAGTTAATTTGCTTCGACTTACATGAAGTTGTTCTCATCTTTCGATTCTTTGTCCTGGCCGACTTCTGTCAAGGGCGGGGGTGGTAGCCTTTTGTCCAGACTGTCTGCGACACACATGTTAGGTGCCCCCAGCTTCAGCTCCTGAACATAACATTCCCGTGCAAGGATTTGTTCTCCATGAACGTCGCCGACGCCTTTTTCCTTTGGGAATTTTAGCTTCTAGTGGTAGGTAGAGGTGACTATCTTTAAGTCGTTCAGGGTTGGTTTACCTACTATGGCATTGTAAGACGAAGAAACTTTGACCACCAGAAAATTCGTCATTGTAGTAACTATGTGGATGCCTTGGCCAACTGTGACAGGCAGCACGATGACACCAATGGGTTGGACAGCTTCTCTTGAGAATCCCTTTAGGGGGGATGGCGAAAGGCACAACCTATCAAGGCTAATTCCCATTCTAATGAAAGCATCCCAGAATAAGATATCGGCCGAGCTCCCACTGTCAACTAGGACCTGCCTGGTCGTGCAGTTGGTTATCAAGAGGGTGACGACCAAGGCGTCATCGTGGGGGTACAACCCCTTGGCGGACTTCATCTCCGAACGAGATGGTAGGGGTGGTATTTAGTCTGGGGTGTTTGGGAGGCTTATCCACCATATACACCCCGTGATACCTTGCTATGTGAGCATGAGCCTTTCTACTGGACGTTGTTGCACCCCCACTGGCGAACCCTCCTGCTATCATGTAGATTTCTCCAAAAAGAGCTTGGTCTCTATCACGTGCCTACTAAGCGGTGTTGTGTCTCTGTTCTCTCTCCTTTTTTTTTATCATTTGGGACTTCTGCTTCATCTGGGTTCACACTCATGACCCTCTCCTTTCATAGGCTTGAGATACTCGGCCAAAATTCATTCGAGCTCCCCACTACCTGCCATGTTGGCAACCCTCTTTTTCAATGTTGCACAATCTTTTGCCCAATGAGTGTCTGACTGGTGGTACTTGCAATAACGCTGCCTTCTCCCTGTGGGCGTGCTTCCTTCCTCGCTGCCTGGTCGTTTTCCTTGTACACTTAGATTATTGTGGATGAGGTACTGTCCCTACTCTCGTTGATTGGAGTATCTTTCATGCCTCTCATCTTGATCACCCTGCCCGGTCTTTTTGTCTTCGGCGCCGTTGATTTCCTAGTTTCCAAATTTGCTTCATGTTTTTTGAGTTCCAAAAGAGCCTGCAACATGTCCTCAGCGTTAACGAAGTCATCTGCCCTATCCATGAACTCCCTCAAGGTGAAGGGGGTTCTCCTGGCTAGTTCATCCATGAACAAGCTCCGAGGCCATATACCCCTTAGAAGGGCGGCTAGTGTTATCTTTCATCTTGATCATCTGTGGTCAACTTCTCCCTATTGAAGTGGGCTAGATATGCTTTCAAGCTCTCTCCTTCTCTTTGTTTGATGGTAAGCAGATAGGCGGTTGGCCTTCAGCGCCTCCTACTCTCCATGAACTACATTAGAAACTGCTAGGCTAACTTCTCGAAAGTCCCGAACCAACCTCGAGCTATTCCCTTTGACGTTAATGGGAAAGCTTGGCAAGCCATTTCTCTAGGAAAGCCATGGAGAGTCATGTGCACTTTGAAGTTCTCCAGGTGATCTATTGGGTCCCGCAACCAGTCATACATGCTGATCTGAGGAATCTTAAACTTGGGTGCAACGGGTACTTCCATTACTTCCTCACTGTAGGGATGGTCAGTCAGGTTAAGCAACTGTTCCACAGAAGAGGACCCTCCCATCCTTCTTGTCACCTCTTCATATTTGTCAACAAGGCTACGTAGTTCGTCATGTAACCTCTTCCTTTCTTGCTCTTCATTATTCATGCCTCTTGCACTGTGTGCATCTCCTTCCACTTGCCCATTCTGGACAAATGGTGTGGCAGCGTTCTGCTGCTTCAACTCTTCATTCTCCTTCTTTAATCGCTCCACTACTGTCACAGCCTTTCTCAGCTTCTCATCGGCTTCTACTAGCCTTGCTTCTACCTCCGCCGCATTCATCTCTTGATCATGGGTTGCCTGAGATTACGTAGTAGGTTGCATGTGAAAATCACGCTAAAGTCTATAAAGATACACAGACGGCGCCACTGTAGATTACGTGTTTCACACCACCAACTGTTCGGATAACCTGCAATAGATGAGAGGGCGGCACTGGGTGCCAAGAGGAACTCCGATGCCTAGGTTAGAGAAGTGCAATTTAATATGAGTATATAAGTAAAAGTCCATTATCTATTACCTTTAGGTGTTATTTATAAAAGTGCTGAGGACATAGATTGGCACTAGTTATCCCATTATAAGTGGATGAGATAACCACCTTGATCTATTAGTGTTATCATATCACACGGTTAGGCCCATGGGTCACATGGGCTCTTGGATAGTGCATACCCCAGTTTTGGGCTCGTAGGCTGAACCTGTCCTCTAGTCATTGGCTTATAACCAAGGGACCTAAATATCCCTTCCAGGTCGTCTGGGCATCCTGCCCAATCGGCATCATTGTAAACATCAATAGAGAATGCCTATCCCCGGTGTAGACGAAGAAAATGATGTAGACATTCTTTGAGATACTCAAGAATGTGCTTGACGGCTACCTAGTTATCTACTATGGGTTGGTGCATAAATTGGCAAGTTTTGTTAATGGAGAAGTTGTCTGGTCTTGTGAGATTGAGATACTGGATGACCCCGACTACACATCTATTCATAGTTAGGACTTCGAAGGACAGACTATCATGGGCTAAAAGATGATGAGAGGTGGACATTAGAGACGAAACAGGCTAGTCTTCAAGTATGTTGGTTTTCTGGAGTAGATTAAGAATATACTGCCTTAGAGGGAGAAGAGTGCCTCTAAGGTATGATGTGGCCTCAATGCCTAAAAGATAATAAAGATCCCCATATCCTTGATTGCACAATCTGAGCTTAATGAGGAAATAAAAGAGTTAATAGCTTCCATTGAATTCCCTATGAGAATAATGACTTTCACATATATAAGAACAAATAATTGTAAATTATGTCGATGAGAGACAGATAGGGAGGTATCAGATTTTGATCTAATAAAGTCAAACTCAAGTAACATATTGTTGAGACGTCAATAAGTAACTTAAGTAACTCAAGTAACTTAATGGGAGAAAGATAGGTGTGCCCAGCACTGGAGAAGAAGGAAACATAGTTGAGTTGACAGAGAAAAGAGGTTGGAATTCTTTGACTACAACATGATGGGTAATGTAGATATTGCAAGGTGAAGGATGATAGCACCTATAACCTTGGTGGGAAGTGCTATAGCCAATGAAAACACTATTTGAGACCTGTAAGACATTGTATGAGAATTGTATTGACAATAGTAGGGCCAAAAAGCATATCCAAATACACCAAGAAAAATATAGAAAGGTTTCCTACTGAATATATTCTCACCGGAGGAGATGTTGCCTAGGACAGTTGGACTAGGTAGCCTGTTAATGCGAAAACAAGTTGTTTGGAAGGCACTATCCCAATGATGATGGGGATTTGAGGCATGAGCCATAAGAGAGAGAATTGCCTTAACTAGGTGATGATGTTTACGTTTGACAAACCCATTTTGTTGATGGGTGTGGGGGCAAGATATACGACTCACAATAACAAGAGAGGCAAGGTATTTATGGAAGGATTGAAATTCCCCCCCCCCCCCCCCCCCCCCCCCCCCCCCCCCCATCCCCACAATTGGATTGAATGACCTTTATTTTATAGCCAAAAATACGTTCAACATATAGTTGAAAGTGTTTAAAAATGATAAGAACATCTTATTTGTGCATAGTAGGGAAAAGCCAAGTAAACTGAGTAAAATCATCCACAAAATTTATGTAATATTTATTTCAATTAATGGAATAATTAAATAGGCGAGCGCCCCCAAACATCTATAAAAATCAATTCAATATGGTAACTAGACAAGGACTCGAACAATTCCAAAGTGAGTAGATGACTCTTGGCACATTGGTAGGAATCACAAACCAACTTAGTCTTATTTCATGAAATAGGTAAGGAAAGCCTAGAAATAATATGGGTAAAAGATTGAGAAGAAGGGTGGCCAAGTCTGTTATGCCACATATCGACGATGCCACGAGCACTGAGAAGAGATTGAAGAGGGACACGAGTAGATATGTGAGAGAAGAAGGGGTAGAGTCAATGCTCGCATTTGCTTTAGTTCAGAAGCCTCCTCGTGGCTAACAAAGAGGTGATTTTTATGAATGGAAGGAATATGCAATAAAGTAGCTAAACAAAAAGTGGTGTGTGAGGCAGGTAATGTGCAAGAGCCAACAAGTTTGATGGGCAAACAATGTGTCGTCTCTAATACGAATTTGATCTGAGTGACTGTATTCTTCAACCAAGAGAGAGATTCTCTAGATTAGTGGGTGTGGTAATTATGGCATTCATGGGGTGACTAGTGCCATGCCTTGAAAGTTCTAATCAAAATGGTGCTAGCAATCCAAGGCTCGACAAGTTAGCTAAGAGTGGGTATTCAAACTGGATTGGCGTGTGTGTCCTTTACCTCGAATCATTGAGCCAACATGTGTGAAGGACTTGGTAAAGGAACCACCACGACAAGCTAATTGAGAGGATCGCCCCTAGGAAGAAGAGCCACGAAGAACGGTGTTTGTCGAGGACAAAGAAACATCCAGAGCCGAGGTCTATTGTTCAAGGTAAAGCTCATGGGCAAGGAGATGTCGAAATGAATCATATTAGGACATAGGATCAACAAGGGTGGTAACGAACTTGACTAGGGAATTATATGAAGAGTCTCAACCACCAAGCAAGTAGGAGACGATTTTGTAATAATGAAGGGGCTAACTAATGGCGCCAAACATATTAACAAGAACTTTGACTTTCTAAGAATAGTCACTAATAGAGTTGTTGCCCTTCTCTAAGGTATAAAAGAGCTGAAACTGTATATTCATTAGACGGCCGGCTCGACAGGCAGAGGAATACTGTTTCTCTGGGACAGTCCTGGCCTCGTGTGAGGTTTCTAAATGGACAACCTGGACAAGTGCAGTCTCACTAACAGAGGAAAACAAAGCACTGAGGTTGATTTGATCCTGTTGGGTTCAGTGGGAATATGTTGGGTTCAGTGGGAATTATTGTACTAGAAAACAAATGACTTTATCGTGTTTGGTTTTGACATGACAGTATTTTATTACTTTTTATTTTTTGGTGAGTATAATTTTACACATAAATGTCACTTCATAAGATAGATGCACTCGACCGCCTTAAGCAAACTTTTTATAAACTAAATATGGCCCAATACATTATGATGATTATTATTAAGTGATAATTTGTCTCACACGTGATGATGATTATTAAGATATAATTTAAATTATTAAATTTACCTCTTCATTGTAAATAATGACACTATAATAGTTGTACTTGCATAAGAATATGATTATTAAAATTTGCTATAACTCAAATCCAGGTATTATTTTTTCAAATCGACAGAGGCATAAAACTCAATAAATGCATACATGACTTAAAAGGGGATATTATTTATATTCATATAATATTAAGGTTATAATTTTTCCTTCTATATCATTTATTTTCTGGTTAGAGAAACATAAAATATAGGAAATGAATATAAAAATAAGTTCCTTGCTTCTGTTTTGGTCTTTTAGTTTATATGAATCTAAGACATAAAATTTTATTATATGAAATTACAAAATCCTTGGAGAACCCAATAATAATAATAATAATAATAATAATAATCTGGTTCTTCAAATTATTATAATGCGGTATATATATATATATATATATATATATATCAAATGATAATGGCTCTTCAAACCAATCTTTGCCACCTTTCTTTATTATTGTTGTTGTTGCTGCTATCTATTAATTACAGAAGAGCTCAGCATGGACCTAGTTTTTAAGAGGTGATAGAGGAAAAATTATACTCATTATTGCTTACTAAATGTGTGGTATATAGAATGAATGAATGAATAAAAATAAATAAAAAATTATGTATAACGTGTGATGCAGAAATTTCCAAGAGAATGTATGGCCGAAACAGTACTAAGCGGAGGAGTACTCTGTCTCGTTTTATCAGTCGGTTGCAGTGCATTTATCGGCGGGAACCTAACCCAGGTACCACATTCTCAGTACCACTGTTTTACTGCTATTTTCTTTCAACTAACAAAAAAAATGAAGTAGCAGTTTTTTGGTAAATACTATGCATTCATATAAACTAATTATGAGTTTGCATTACATTGTAACTAAAGACGTTATAATTTTTGTACTTGAGTTCATTTTGTTTAAACGGCATCTCCTCTACGTGAAAATAAGAATGAAGATTAAGTAGTATTAGTGTTTGTGAAACAGATAAAATTTACATATATTTTTATATATTAACAATCTTCTTTATGCATGGCTAGACATAACATGTAGAATATTTAATTAAATGAGAGTAGGGTGTAGATCAGTCAGGATTCAAACTTAAGATCTCTACTGATCTGATACGTATGGTGTGAAATTGTCACTTATCCAAAATACTTAAGTTAATAGAAAAACGTATATTTTATTATTTATTTTATATCTTAACAACGTTTAAGACCTGTGGGCAAGTTTAATTTATCAACCGAGCGAGAAAAAAAAAACTAATTTTCCTCAACTAATAGAACTACTCATGCTTCATTAAAACTTTCAGTGCATTCGCATATTCCTGGAATTGGTCATTATGGATCTTGTTGTTAGGCTGCTGTCCTCTCCAACAAGCCTCTCATCTACTCCCCTTCCATATGCTTTCTTTCGTGGTGTTTCTGTTTTTTATGATAAAATTAGTGTATAGTGAATTAGGACCTGTTTGAGAACACAACTATTTTAAGATGTTCTTAGACTACTTTACTTCTATTTATAAATAATTCACTATTATTTATAAATTATTCGCTACTATTTCACTATTATTTATAAACTATTTTATTACTATTCACAGATGATACATATACAACTATTTTTTAAATGTTTACATAAGGCGCTCCTTAATAAAATTATATATTTTTTTTAGTTCACATACATTATAATCAAATGTATTTAAAATAAATTAATGTTTTATTAAACAGTTATCATGTAAATTTTGTTAAATAGTTGTGTCTATATATTTTTTATAACCATAGTTTAGTGCTACTTCAACAATCTCTGTCACTTTTCCTATTATTCCCATGAATTGGAATACCTTTATTCTTCCGAAGGCATTCTTCCCGCGGGAAATCAAAAGCATTGTTAAACCTTTTATTATCAGCATTTGATATCAATTTATGATCACATTGTCTTCATTACATTGTCATACATATAGGAATAAAGCGACCAATTGTTACTGTTTCTAAGCCGCCGCCGCCGCCACCAACATTATAAATCTAGAGAGGGAGAGTAATGCAGAGCATTTGAAGACTCGATCGAGCTAGTGATGGTATTACAATATGAAGACTCGAGCATTAATAATATGATCTCATTTTTCATATTTTGATTTTATTTTAATTTATGTTTGCCTTACATATTGTTATTTTGTGTGTGGACGGAATTATTTCATATTGTATGAAAGGAGTTATTACAAATATAAAAAGATATGCGGACATTGCAAATTTATTGATAGTTAGAATGAATATTTGAAATGAATAAAAAATATTAAAAAATTATTTTAAATAATATTGAAAAAATACATATAAAGTTGATATAAGACATATTGTAAAAAAAAATGAGTTTTGTCATGTATTATAGATAATAAGATAGACAAACTATATATATATTGGAACTGCTTTAGGATCTACATTAAAAATTTATTTTTTTTCTAAAATAACTACATTAGGCTTATATGCCCTATGACTAGAACTAGCACCACTGTTCATTAAATCTAATACATGCTTTAAACTATAAGACATGCATGACGATGGAATTTTTAACATGGACAAGAGGTGAGCAGTCAACTGTCGGTGATTGAGAGAGGCAGAAATGGATAGGCACACGGAAAAATAATTTTATATGCTTATGATCCACTTCCCTCCACACCCTATAAAACCCTCCGTAGACAAGAAGATCATATCATAAGCAAAATTATCCAAAAATAATTATAAAGGAATCTGGGAGGTTTGAAGATGAAGTTTGGGTGACTACAACAAATACCAATTTTTCTTGCAAAGGATTTTGGTGGCAAAATGCCTCAATTCTGTGGAAAAAACTCTTTTTCCCACAAATTCTAATTGTGGGGAGCTCTTGGAAAATAACTTGCGACATTAAATATCTCTCTACCAAAAGTCCAACTCCTAGAAAATTTCTACTTTATCCGGTAGAAAAAAGGGCGGCCAAAGGCTTCTAATCTCGCCATAAATAGACAATGATTTTGTTGTTATTAAGGAGAAATAGTACATATTGTCACGACAAGTGCCAGTGGGTTATAGCTTACCGACAGATATATTTGGTGGGAATAACTTCTTTCTCAACCAGACTCAATAAAGGTGAGAGTTGCACTTTTTCCCACAAAGTCTACCATCCAGTATTATTCATTTCTATGAACTCAACCCACAAGACATAGTTTTTCAATAAGTGCTAATTAACTATTTTCTACAAACATGATCTTGTCGGGAAAAGTATTTTTTCCCACGAAAACATGTTTCATAGAAAATATTAATGTTTTGGAACTTTTCCCACAAATTGTTAACATCATTAATTGTCAATTATCCTTGTATTTCTTGTACAAAGGGCCGAAAAAACTCAACAATACATTATTTTTTTGGCCATGAATGTTGCTATAATTGTCGAAAATAATTAAGTAGAAGTTTTTTCTGTTGTTTGGTCATTCTTATGTGTCCAACAAACGGGGAAAAACATGCACACAAAAATACTGGGAAAAACATGCACATGATCCATATAACAAAATTTATATAACAGAAGTCTTAACATTTCAATATGTCCCTTGTCAATCTAGGATATGGAAATACATCAATGTTTGCAAAGTGGGAAGTACAGGAGGGTAACCTACATGCATGTTGTGTTGTACAAAACATATATTTGCATCTAACTACATATTTTTTACTCTAAACACACATAGCTTAAAAGAATTTCATTGCTGAGACAACTCTGATTCATCTCCCCAATAACTCACCACATAGCATCTTTATCCACACATATCAGGGCTGATAACTACCTGGAAAAAATATTCAAAGCATATTAGCCCATAATTAACTTTTATATAGTACTAGGACACTACAACAAATCAATCATTCCCGCTAATACCCAATGATTTTGAGACATTACATGGCTTTATAAATCTGTTGCAAATCCAAATGGTGATTTCAAACACCTTACTCAAGTTTATCATAAAATCCTCATGTAAAGACCCCAAAAAATTTAATACTATAACATCCCACAGATTTGTTGGGATCATTGCTATGGGTTTATAAAATATGCTGAGGAGCCATTGAACAAGACTTGAAGTCCATTCATCACTCTAGTATGTATATAACACATAACACATACAAGTTCACAATGATCAGCCATATAAAACCCACCATCTAATATTTGAACAAACCCTTATAATATATAACCAATCTTTTTTGAAAATGATGACTTCCATATTCAAACATGGTGAACTAGGGAAATAACCTAAATCATATTTCAGAAATTACTAATATGGATAGGTTTTCCTTGCCAATAACTTACTATTGTCCAAGTATATTTTTCCAAATGGTTGGTGGTTTTCAATTCTCTAAACTTTCACTCGACAGTTGCCTTCTATGAAATTTGTGGGTTGTCTTCTATGAAATTTGTGGGTTGTTTGCTAGAACCCTTGTGATGCAGCTACATGCATGCTAGTGTATCCCTATATAGAATGAATCATTGGTTTTAACCTACCGATTCGCCAATGAATTTAATAAGCACTACAAACAAGTGATGAAATAGGAGAAGATACTCACCTCATCATAAAAACCACAAGTTTCACCTCTAACAAACCATCACCCTGCCAAGTAGCTATGCACATGAATATATCAAGTTTTATATTCCCAAAAACAATATACTTATATAACCACAACTAACCCCATTCCACTTGTTCTAACATCACATCCCCAACACTTTCCGCACTGCACATCAAAAGATTGGAATTTCACACACTGTCATGCCCATAGGGTGTATACAAAACACAAATAGGCAAAGATTTGAGAAGACAGTATCACCAATAGCCAGAGATTTGAGAGAGATATTTACCTTCCTATGCATTGGAATTAATCAACAATTTAGTGAGGTTGAGCGTGGCAGCACCTGGCGGCAATGACTAGACATCGAAGGAAGGCGAACAATTGAGCGGTTCTTAACTGAGAATAGAAAACCCAAATAGTGATGAGAGGAGAAATTAGGAGATTGTTGGAGAGGTTGAGACAATGTCTAGACACTAGGGGAGTATGAAGCTAAAATATTACCATCGAAGACTAAGAGTTTGCTCGACTAGGTGGTTTTCAACTTTGAGAGTTAGATGAAGCCACCGTCTACTTTCACAGCCAAAAGGAATTATTTTAGAGCTCAGCATGTAAGATACATAACCATTTTACCACGACAGTTTTCTAATCACAATACATGTTTTTCCACACTGTGGTTCACTCAACGCATAGAATTTGGTAGTAATTACTGTATATTATTTGGTGCCTATGTTGTGTGGGATAAACTTGCTTATTCTTCTAATGAATACAAAGGAGTCCATAATGTATTTTACATTTCTTCATTGAGGAAAAGTTTCTTCAAAGGGGTCTGGTTCGATTTCAACCAAACCTCACCTATGAAGAAAGACCCATATGAATTGTATACTGGAAGCAGCAAAGACTACGGTCTTTGGTGAAGGTGCAATAGGGAAGCACAGAAAAAAGGAATATACATGGGAAAGTGAGCAGGTCTTGCTGGAGTAGTTTTTTTATTTATTTGTGCTATAGTAACTAACCGACTTAGGGTGCATTAAGTGAGTAGATTAGTCAAACTGATGGTAGTAGCACATCTATACATGAGCCTTCAGATTGCCTTTTTAGATATAACATCTAGAACTCTTGACTATCATCATGGTTCTAAAGAAGAGGATGACACAAAAAGTAGTAGTACTATCAGATGTAATCTAGCTTTTATCAGAAAGAAAATGTAAAGCAGCCTATCATCATGGTTCGAAAGAAGAGGACGACAAGAAAAGCAGTAGTACTGTCGGAAGTAATCTGGCTTTTACTGGAAAGAAAAAGTAAAGCAGCAAGACTTAAGGAAGAACAACGATAGATCGAGGAGGAAAGACATCGAGACAAAGAGGATTATCAGAGGGCTAGGATCCTAATCTCATAAATGATGGACCATGCTGCAATGCAACAAGGGGAGAAACGAACGGTCTAAGAATGTGATGGACAAGAAAAGGACAAGAGTGAGCATTTACCAATGTCCTACGACACCAAGTCTAGAGGATGAGCTAGGACATGATAGAGAAGTACCAACGGTTGCAATAGGAGTAGCCAACAGAGGAGATAAGATGAGGAATGGGTTGTCAGCTTAACTGGTGTCGAAAGAGAACACCAAAGAATGCCCCACCTCACACACATCCCTTGGAATGTCATATTGAGGGATGGTCTTCATTGAATTTCAAGGATGAAATTCTATGTTAAGGAGGGGAGGATGTGGGAACCGTGCCAAAGCAAGGGAAGAGACCCCTTCCTGTAAGCGAAGTGCTATGGAAGATGAGAGGCATTGGTCAGGCAGTGGCAGTAGCACTATGTAGAAGGACTGGCTGGAAAATCTCAACATTGAGTGATAAATGACTTTTCACCCTATGTTAGGTTAACAAGCACTATGCTAACCGTACCAAGGCAAGAACGAAGAACTGAAGAGGCTAACAGTTTTGGAAAAGGACGACTCATAGTATAAGGGCGAGCAACGAAGGACAAGACCAATAACAATGTAGGGCTCTCTGGAATAATGTGAAGATGTTCAAAAGGCAGCAAATGTCATATGCAAGGCCCATACTCCACCTAAGATGTCACGTCTGAACTGAGCCTATGGAAAAAGATTACATACTTGCAGGCCATATTGTCTGATCTCAGAGGTATGGTCTAGTGCCATGTAAGATACCCGGAAGGATTGTGATATTGGAATCAAGGCAAGCAGTAAGAACGTAGTGTCTTGTCCCATCAGTCACTTGGTCTCTACAATTCTTCAGCTGTAGAGGACAAATTGTGGCTGAGATCAAAGAGCTCTTATTCAAGCGTACATGTTGTAAGGACAGGCTTTGCATATTCTAAAACACTTTCCCCACCTTTCTATATGAAAAATAATATATCTTCTTCATTATGTTTATGAATTATCTTTACACTATCATTATGAGATGATGATTGTGATTTTCGGGTGCATGAATCTTACCGTGTTTCGATTATTATGTTCATTTAGAGTGATTCCCAGTGTCGTTCATACAACACTTTGTCATGAGTTTCATACAGGTACATAGAGCTCTCGTGATGATTAAGGCAAAATGTTTTCATATTGGCCTCACTTGGTAGACAGGTAGAGAGATTCTCTAGGCATATCATGGGTGTTGTCTTTGTGTCAGTTGACCTGGTATAGTGATTCTAGGGTTCGATCATGTGTATTATCGCTGAGAGTGTGGACTAGCTTGAGTGATTTCCCTTTTCGAATGGTTTTGAGACTAGTGAATCAAGTTGCACGTTGGCTAGGTATTGTAATTCCTCGTGTCAAACGGTTGAGTGATTCCTTGCTCTACATTTATAGGATATGAAATGATGAGTTTTATGTGTTTTGATAAAAAGATGGTTCCTTGCCTCGGTGATAATTACGTATACTTGAGATTTTTTTAGATGATAATTCCTCACCATGCTTATATACTTGTATTTTCTTTTAGAGGGTGGTTCCTCGCCACAACTATGAATACATGTATTTTTTCTCAAAGAGTGCTTCCTCTTCATGCATAAATATATGTGTTCACATATCATTTACATGAAATAGGACATGCATCTTCATTTGCATTGTTTCTTATTAATAGTATTGTCATAGATGTTTAACATACCTATGGTTGTATTTATCAAAATCGAAGGCCTTGATGCTGACATATTCTAAGACGAGATTCCTGAGGAGAAACGACCGACCATGCTTGATTGATAGAGACAGAGGCCTGTCTCCGTTATTAGTTATTGTATTTATGAAAATGCATTATTTACTCAGGTGACAAATTGTGTTCAATATATCGTACATGGATGAGAGTAATGAACAATCGGTACTTTATACCATGCACCATTCACGTAGCAAAATTTGATTTGAAAGATAAATTTTAAAATTTGAATCTTATAAATAAAATTATGTCATGTGGATGGTGCATAGTATAAAGGTCTTCAAATAGCATTACTTTTTTCATTAATGGATTAACCTTTTACCGATTTAGACCTTTGGTACAACTATCACTAGTATTTGATTAAACATTTACTTATTCTTTTGAACTTATATCACTTACTGTATATTCAATCCATGATTATGCCCCTAGATTAGATAGAAATATCGGAGTGTTGCAAACCAGCTAGCATCCTTGACACCACGAATCCTTGCCAGGCTCTTTATCGAGGAATGGGGTGCCATACTGGATGATTATAATATTCTGTTGCTTATGGATTGAGACAAGTGACTTATGGATAATTTGTAGTTATGCAATTTAAATATATTCTAGCCCAACTATTTAGATTTAATGACTCATTTAATTTCCACTGCAAATTTTAACTACACAAAATCTTTTTGCACATGCGCACACATTTGTTATCATATGGCACGAAGGGTGTATTACCTCACAGATTTTAGCTAATCAGAATTGGTGGTGGTCTTTACTTGTAAATTGTGTTTGTATGAAGGCCTTTACTTGATTAGATTTTTACCTTGTCCATTGGTGTCTGCATAAGAAAATCTATTTTATTCTTTTTATAAATTATATATAGGTTTTATTTTGTAAGAAAAAAAGTGCTTTGTATCTTTTTATAATTGTATTTGAGTCAGATTTCGAGTCAAATTGGAATTTGAATTTAATATAATTGAACCATAACCAAAATTCACTAGTACCCCAACTCAACTCGGTCGTGACCTAATCTCAACTGGTCTTTGCGAAACATTAGATCTGAATGTGTGGGACAATTCCTCTTATACGAAATATGCCACTTTCTTAGACGATTCCACTTGTAAGGTTTCGGATGCTACCTCCTTCGACTCGACATGAACTGAATTAGAAATAATCTGGCTAGCTCGCCAAAATTATCCACTAATCCAGGTGCCAAAAATCTGAACCATACTCGTGTCGGACCTTTTAGGGTTAGTTGAAACGCTCTGCATGCTACTTTGCCTAGAAGCCATGTAGCGTCTTGTGAGCCCTGAAAATTTCTAGGTGCTCAAGAGGGTCATTTCCTCCGTCATATATTTTCATAGCTGGAATCCTGAACTTTGGTGATAAGGGCATCACCATCACCTTCTCTATGTAGGGTAGACTAGTGACTGTGAGCAATTGGTCCACCATTGACGATGTACCCACCTTTCTTGCTATCTCGTCATATTTTCCTTAAGATTACAAAGCTTGTCCTACATATTCTTCTGCTCCTCCTCCCTATTAGGACCAGCTTGCGTGTCTTAGGACCTTTCATGCTCACTATTGTTGGACTTTGCTCTGCCATCCAGCTCCTACCGAAGTTTTCTAAGTTCCTTGTTTTTCTTACGAAGTGTTTGCGCCTCGTCAGTTAACTTCGTCACCCATTCCTCCATGTTTCTCAATATTGTTTCTATGGCATCTCTCGCATCTCTCCTAAGTTGTTTGGAAAGGGTTGTTGCAGGTATGAGAAAGAAATTTAGTTTTACAAAAATCCCATAGACAGTGTCACTGTTAATGTCGTGTTTCGCACTTCTTTGGAATAGGTTCTGACAACTTAGGTCTTCCCAAATGGGCTTGCAAAAGATAAGAGAGAACGCAACTAGGAGAGGGCAATATTGGGGCCGTTGAGTCTCTGATACCAAAGTTAGTAAGTATTCTTAGAAATTTGTAAATAAGTGAGAGAGATTCTAAGGATCAGAGAGAGTATTCTCGTACCAAGGACCTACTATTTATACTATAAGACTAGGGACACAGATCGTGTCTGCCCCTAAAGAGTCCGAGTCTTTTGTACTATTTCATGTGTCAGAATCCTTTAATGTGGTGTGGCTCTACGACAACGTCATTAATATGGCAAGTAGTCCAGGTAGTGGTACCATTAATGTGGCATGATTTTTCGATTTCCTTCTCCCAGACAGTATGCTTGGTGGCCTGTTGATGTCTTTCCTGTCAGAAGATCAAGGGTTTCCCTCACATTACGCCTACTTTACGGATGGGCATTTGAGAGCTAGATATTTCTTGAGGGGCCTTCAGATCGATGAGTCTAATCCCCTATAGCATCCTCCCTCCTACAAGTTGCGTCCAGAGGACCCTACCCATAGGTCAAGTTGGAGACTTTGTTTGTTCTGGGCTGGGGCCTTTGGTCTTAATTCTCTTAGCTTTCATTCACAGCCTGTTGGGTTTTTTCTTTTTTTTTTTGGGGGGGGGGGGGGGGGGGGGGGGGGGGGGGGGGGGAATTCCCTTGCACTATCTATGGTCACGTTTATCAAAACCAAAGGCCTTGATGTAGACATATTCTAAGACGAGATTCCTGAGGAGGAACGGCTGACCACACTCGAGTGATAGAAACGGAGGCCTGTCTCCGTTATTAGTTATTGTATTTATGAAAATGCATTATTTAGTCAGACGACAAATTGTGTTCGATATATCGTACATGGATGAGAGTAATGAACAATTGGTGCTTTACACCATGCACTATTCACGTAACATAATTTGATTTGAAAGATAAATTTTAAAATTTGACTGTTATAAATAAAATTATACCATGTGGATGGTGCATAGTGTAAAGGTCTTCAAATAGCATTATTTTTTTCATTAATGGATGAACCTTTTATCGATTTAGACCTCTGGTACAACTATCACTAGTCTTTGATTAAACATTTACTTACTCCTTTGAACTTATATCACTTACTGTATATTCAATCCATGATTATGCGCCTAGATTAGATAGAAATATTGGAATGTTGCAAACCGACTGGCATCCTTGACACCAGGGATCCTCGCCAGGCTCTCTATCGAGGAACAGGGCGCTATACTAGATGATTATAATATTCTGTTGCTTACAGATTGAGATAAGTGACGTATGGATAATTTGTATTTATGTAATTTAAATATATTCTGGCCCAACTATTTAGATTTATTGATGCATTTAGATTTAAGGTCTTTACTTGATCAGAGTTGTTGTACTTTTGCACACTGGTGTCTGCATAAATAAATCTATTTTTTTCTTTTTGTCCATTATATATAGTTGTTATTTTATAAGAAATAAAAGTGAATTTGTATTTTTTTTTATAATTTTATTTGAGTCGGATTTCGAGTCAAATTGGAATCTGAATTTAATATAATTGAACCACAACCAGCATTCACCAGTACCCCAACTCAACTCGGTCGCGACCTAATCCCAGCTGGTCCCTGTGAAACATTAGATCTGAATGTGCGGAGCGATTCCTCTTATAACTAATCTGCCACTTTCTTAGATGATTCCTCTAATTCTATTATCGTGTTCGATCCATGTGCTAGTGTGAAGCATACATATTTCCATCGAAAAATATATAATATATGCATGGGACACCGAGATTAGAAATAAACGAATCCCTGATCATCTAGTCATGATATTGCTAGTATATATAATTATTTCACGACTTTTATACATTTTTTTAACAAGATATTATTATTTTTTAATCTTAATCCATCAATGTTGAACAAAATGTAGATGTATTGTAAAATAAGAATATTTTATTAAAGACAGCCAGTACCCTTCAGTCGACCAATCGATACAAACAATATTAATCTAAGGTTTCTACCAAACTCAAAGAATACATGAGTAGAGAATAGTTTTATTCCATAAAATAATATTCATGAAAGGAGGAGTTGAAGAAAACATCGTAAGTATTAGGTGGATCGAAGAAGACTTTCCACTAATTCGGTAGTATTTCAATATCATTTTATTTTTAATTTTCAACATTTCTCCAGACTTCATATATTTTTTAGGTGAAGATTAAAAAATAACATATATATATATATATGTTTCTCTTTCTATTATTCTTCTTATGCATGTTGAAACAGAGTAGAGATAATGTAACGTCTAAATAGAAGACCCAAACTACATGACCTATATTCTAAAATGACTAGTCAATGATATAATTAGAGTCTCATTAGAACTTTATAAAGAACAAGAACTTCTCCTTCCCAAGTAATGTGGGATCTCATACACCACCTACTCTTATCCATATCATATGAAGTATCACAATCTACTCCCATTAAATTCTCAACGTCCTCGTCAGGCCTATCCATTATAGGTGGCATGGCTCAAGTCTCACATTTCTGGTTGAGATAGACTCTAATACCATTTGTAATGCCTCAATGGAAGGCTCAAACCATATGACCTATACTCCAAAAGGACTAGTCAATGATATAATTAGAACCTCATTGGAACCTTATAAAGAGCAAGAACTTCTCATTCTGAAGCAATGTGGGATCTCATACATGACCACCTACTCTTATCCATATCATATGGAATATTACAGATAATATTTTTTTTTTTAAATCTACTTCTTGTTTTCTCTCTTTTATGGACGAAAAGTATTTTAGTAATTTGTTTTACAAATTTCTTAGAATAATGACTAGTTTATATTACTGTCTATATAGTGTTTTTTCTTAAGGGAGTGGGGAAAGCTTATGGGACCCTGAGACAGCGACAGCTTGGGATGAATGTGAACACAATACCTATGAAAAGCCTACCATGGGGCATGAGTTTCTTTTCAGACATATATTTAAGGAAAATGTTACTTTAATCCCTTAAATATTAATATTGTTCAAATTTACTATTTGAGTATTTTAATTTTAATTTTTTTTTATTTTTTTACTAAATGATTGAGGAAATGGCTATTTATAAAGTTGTATATTTTTTAAAATTTTTTTCTTAATGGTATTATTAAAAAAAAATATTTAAAGAAAATGATAAAAAAAGAATAACAAATTTATACTAGCGGTATGCCTAGCGTTAAAAACTGGACAGTCCACTAGCACCATCTGTATATATGATCTTAATTACTATTATCGATCAAATAGCTTTCACGTCTCAGAGGAAACTTATGCAATACATACATAAGGGTACTGTATTTATAAGGACTGAGGTGCTTTACATGGTGTGATACTCTTGGAGAGTATGATTCTGCAGTTGATAATGTCCTTTCTGTGAGAGTGTCTCATTAAAATTTAACTTATCAACGTGAATCCCGGTCTTAGATGATAGACTCCGTTGGTTTGGATTCGTTTATAATGAGTACCAAGGTCCGCTTAAGACTTTTGTTCCTGCAGGGTCCTAACAGTGCATTTTATTTAGCTTTATTCTTCCGTTGTCTTATATTACGTGCATCCCTTGTGATTCATATGCCATTGGCCACCCGCTACACTTTTCTCGTATACTACATGTATTCATTTGAAAAATGATATTTGTAGTCGTGGATAAATATAAGTGTCGCTCAATCTCTTTAAAAAAATTAGTAAATACAGAATTTAAATGGAAAAAAAAAATTTAATTTTTTTATATTTAATAAATTCCACTATTTTTAAAGCGATTGCGTGATACTTGTGTAATATTCTACGATTATATGTAACATTACTCTATTCATTTTTCTCATTCGTAGTCCATGATCATCCTTTCCTCACCTACAACATATATTTATGCCCAACAGTTGTGATTCAAGTTCTAGCTAGATATTTATGCCCAGCAGATGTCTTTTTCATGAACTTTGTTTGTGTTTTTTTATTGGACATCATTTTATTTAATGCATGGACATTTATGCTTGTATTTTATCAAGAAATTTTATGTTATATTTGTCTCAAAATGAAAAAAAAAAATCAGAAGAATATTTTTTTAAAAAAAATCTTATATATAGTTAAATTAAAATATATTGAGAGTTTTTAGAAAAAAAATAATTTCTAGTTATAAACAAAAAGCGAGATTTTTATACACCCAATTATTTCAAATATGGATTTAGTCACCTTCTAAAACATCTAGATTCCCTGCAAGCATCGCATTTCTAAGAATGAAAATGCAAAAAGAATGCTAGACTCTGCGAACGTCTAATAGGTGCACTAGCATTTGCTTGGATTTTGTCCCAAATTTTAGAGTTCTTTAAGCAAATTTAAATTAAAATTCGAGGTGTACTATGGAGTATAAGATCGAAAGAGTTTTGGCGAAATTTTAAGCAAAATAATACTTGGACAGACACAGACAACAACTGTTGATCACTCCGGTACTTCGATCTCATGCAACTTGGGTTCGCCTTTGAGGTAGTCAGTCACCTTACGCGGTTTTTGACAATTCCAATCACTTGCACATGCATTTTAAAAATTAAAAAAAAAAAAAAACAAAAATTCAAACCACCTGTCCAGGCTCATATGTTCTGCCGTCAACGTCTGATGAAAGGAAACCATAGACCTGGGTATAATTTATTGAAGGGATTAGCCATCCCTAAAGGTACAGACAACTGATCAAGGCTTTTGCAATATAGATCAAGCGAAAAAAAATGAAAAGAGATGCAGAAGCAGAGGCAGCAGATCCAAGGTTATCAGCTTCGGGACGAATTGGGCATTCCCAACAAGTCAACGCCCCTACCATCACCACAACTACTACAGATGTATCTGGCTCGACCTCATATCCTTTTATAGGAGGAGGTAAGGGAAGACTAAAATCACTACACAACTTGATATAATATATATATATATATATATATTTTCTGTTTATTGCTATCTTGAAACCTTTAATTTTCCTATATATTAGGACTCATAAGATTAGATATATAAATTTTAAAATTCTGTGAAGGGTGGAGAAAGGAAAAGGAAAGAAGACAATTAGCAGAAAGCATTTCGCTATATATGTGCATGTGAGAAAATGTTTATTTGCTGGATGGTTTTGGAGGTATTCTCTTTAGGATCATTTTGATTGAAATGTGCATGTGTTGATTCTTGTGATTCCATGACAGAAACAGAACGTGGCATTCAAAATGATGGTGAGTTTAATCTTGAAGATGAGGAGAATCTTAAGAGCAAAGGAACAGTACCAGTTATTAATGGGTCTGCAGATTCCAAGGATTCGCATCAGGATCAGACCGATCAAAATGATACTTATATCAGCAATTATGACGAAACAACTGGACATGATCAAAGAGACGACAATTACAATATCACCAAAGGAGATGAGTTGAAAGAGGCAGATCATCTTGAAACGGAAAACAAAAGGGTACCGTTCTGGCGTAAACTGATAGCATATCGCCCATGGAAATCTAAACGTTCTAGCTCTGATCTTGAACGCAAAGGTGCTAATTTACATTCAGACCATAAGATCACATAATTTTGATTATACATAAATTTCCCTTCTTGATCTGATAGATATTGCACTATTAATGTGTCAACTTAAATAAACTTTTTATGAACTAAATATGGTTAAATACATAAGCAATTAACTTATGTGGTTTCTCTTAAAGTCATGAGATGGTTCTTTGTGCATTTTAATGGAACGTTTCATGACTGTGTTTTTTAGAATGATGTAGTTTGTCATTCCATTATAATTAATAGTAGTGGTCAACAGTCAAGAGTACCCGTAATTAGAAGAGTATTTAATTTTATCAATCAAACAATCAACAAACGAATTTGCCCTCAAAATTAATTAAAGTACTGCTCATACTTCATTAAAGTTTCCCTGTCCAGCCATTTGCACAATGAAAGAAAAATCCGGAAGTCGATTAGACCGCCTATATATAAAAAGGAAAATTCAATTGAGAGAGAAATTATAGATCTACTACAAGAATTATGAACATTTATAACAAGTTATTTGCGACGAAAATTATTATTTTTGATGAAAATAAAATTATTTTAACTGTAAATAATCATTTTAACATAAAATAAATGACAATAAATGAACATTTTTTTTTGTAATGAGAATTTAAAATTTGTTAGAACTCAAATCCAGGATAGTAAGATGAGATAGTTTTAGATAAAAATTAAAAATTGAATAAAATATTATTAGAATATTATTATTTTGATATTTGAAAAAGTTGAATTGTTTATTATATTATGTGTAGAAATTTAAAAAATTATAATAATGAGAAAATATAAGATAAAATGATATTGTTTTTATATCAAAACAGGCTTGATGACATTATTTATTCATATAATATTAAGGTTATAACTTTTCCTTCTTTATCGTTTATTTTCAGGTTAGAGAAACATGAAATATAGGAAATGAATATAAAAATGAGTGCCTTGTTTCTGTTTGGATTTTTGTCACTTTTCCTTAATATTATTATTGTTGTTATTGTCCGATCTATTACAGGTATATTCGGTGGCAGCAGCTGCGATGACTGCTGCAGCAATTGCGGTGACTGTTGGAGCTGCTGCTGCAGCAGCTTCTGGAGCTGCTGCTGTTTCTGCTTCTTCCTCGCCCGCAAACGCCAAAAAGGTTCCACATTCTCTCTAATGTTTTAAGAAAATTGATTTATACACAATACATTTTATAACAATGTATTAATTGAGAAATAATTTTATACAATATTTTATAAAAATAATATTATTTTATAAAAATATCTTTATCTTATAACATTATTATGAAATGTATTATAAAAATGTATTATGTGTATCAATACTCATATTTTAATATTCTTTTTTTCAATGAATAAAAAAATGAGATAGCAGCAGCTTTTTGGCAATACTTAGCATTCATAATAATTATGAGTTTGCATTACATTATCTAGTAGTACTGTTCAAGACCTGTGGGCATATTTAATTTATCAATAGTGAAAAAAAAAAAAACTAATTTCCCTCAAAACTAATAAAACCGCTCGTGCCTAGTTAAATTCGCATTCAAGATTAGACACTAGATGTGATTAATTTCCAATTGGTGTGGTCGATTTTCCTGGAATTATTTATTTTGGGTCTTGTTGTTAGGCTGCTGTCCTCCAACTTCTGTACTTCATATTCATATCGATTTTTCAAAAATAAAAACACACACACACATATATATATATATATGTATGAGAATTCCACATGATACCACAGTACCCTTATCCCACATCTGTAGACAATATTGTTCATTAACCTTTGGTTTTTTAAAATAAAAAAATAAAAAAGAAAATGATCTAAAAGTAATAAAAGTGCCACATTTTATAGATCGAGACCAAAGTGAGATGAGAGTGTAGTTTGTAGCATTACACACACATATATATAAACTGATAATTAATAAAAGAAATAAATGTATTTCTTTTATTAATTATCAGTTTTTATATAAATATATATATATAGCTAGTCTCAAACGGTACAATGGAATGCACCTCTATTTAAATATTTTATTCTAGAACTTAAACGGAATGATGACTGAAATAGAATTTAAACTTAAAACATTGATTCTTATCCTCTCCACGATCCCACAAGCATAACGACAATCGTAGACGTTTAGCTTGTCACGGAATGCACAAGGAGTGCCACTATGGGTTTCATAAAAACATATGCAATCTGATCTTTGGAGGAGATAAAGGGAACAACAAGAGAGTTTCAGGCCACCATCTAACTGACAAAGTGGAATCAATTTTCATGTGTTTAGCTCAAGCATGAAAAATTAGATTCACACTTTAACAAGTTGCCCCTATATTGTCGCACTAGAGGACTAGTGGAGCAGTGTGTGACACTCCAAGTTTCATCTCATGTGCTTGCCTTGGCATAGTGGCTTGCTTCTTTGAATACCGAGAAATCAAATATGAACCAAGGAATTTGCTATATCCATTTGTGGACCGATGGTCACCTTGGCGCATCCTACCCAATCAACATCATTATAAACATGAATAGAGAATGTTTATCCTCGGTCTAGATGAAAAAAATGATGTAGACATTCTTTGAGATACTCAAGAATGATCTTGGCGGCTGCCTAGTTTTCTACTGTGGCTTGGTGCATAAATTAGCAAGTTTGTTAATGGAGAAGGAGTTGTCTGGTCTCGCGAGTTTGAGATATTGGATGGCCCCAACTACACTTCTATTCATAGTTGGGACTTCAAAGGAAATGCTATCATGGATTGAAAGATGATGAGAGGTGGACATTGGAGACGAAACATGCTTGTCTTGAAGCATGTTGGTTTCTTGGAGCATGCCTTAGAGGGAGAAAAGAGCATCTAAGGTATGATGCAGCCTCAATGCCTAAAACATAATAAAAATCCTCCATATCCTTGATTGCAAAATCTGAGCTTAATGAGGAAATAAAGAGTGAATAGCTTCCGTTGAACTCCTTGTGAAAATAATGACATTCAATAAATAAAAACAAATAATTGTAAAATTATGTCGATGAGAGACAAATATGGAGGTATCAGATTTTGATTCAATAAAGTCCAACTCAAGTAACTTATTGTTGAGACATCAAAATCATGCTCTCGTTTGAGGTCATAAATGCCAATGTATAATTTGCACACATGATCTTGAAATTATGGATGAATCAACTCTAAAGGTTGCTCCATATAGACATCATTAGGGAGAAACATATGTGAGAATGCATTTTGGATGTCAATTTGTATAATGGTCCAGGAGTGAGTCATTGCAATAAAGAGTACAGTTCAGATGGTAGTCAGCTTGATAACTGGGCTAAAGGTGTCTTAATAGTCAATGTCATGCTTTTGCTTGAATCCCTTAGCTACTAAGCTTGCTTTATGCCTATCAATAGACTGCTAGACTTGACTTTGAGTTTAAAAACCCATTTTTATCCAATTAGGTTGATAGTGGAGTTGGGGGGGAACCAAAATCCAAGTTCCATTCTTCCGAAAAGAATGAAATTCTTGGCTCATGTCCTTCCGCTAGGGCTTAGACTTGGAGGCATCAGTAAAGCAAGTTGGCTCTTAAAAACCACCTTTATAGAATGGGCTAGTAGGGTCTTTTGGGATTGAGTAGTTAATAGTGCCATCATGGAATTATTTAGGTTTGCTAATGTTGTCTTGCAAGCATGTGCACATGGGATGAACCCGTCGAGGAGCTTCTAAGGCAGTCAAGGAAAGGTGTGAGCAAGGGCGAGGTTGAGACGAGTTAGTGGGCTCTAGAGGTGGGGAAAATGTGGAAGAAGGTTGGCATGAGGTAGGATTGGAATTAAATGGAAGTGAGGGAGAAGGCCTAGGGAACAAAATTGATGTAGACGAAGGAATGACTAAAGTTAATGGGAGAGAGATAGGTGTGTCCAGCATTGAAGAATGAGGAAACATAGTCGAATTGACAGAGAAAGGAGGTTGGGATTCATTGACTACAACATGATGGGAGAAGTAGATCTTGCAAGATGGAGGATGATAACCACTATAACCTTCGTGGGAACTGCTATAGCCAATGAAAACACTATTTAAGACCAGTAAGACATTTTATGAGAACTGTATTGATGATAGTAGGGCCAAAAATCATATCCAATTACACCAAAAAAAAATATAGTAAGATTTCTTACCTAAATAGACTCTCATCGGGGGAGATGTTGCCTAGGATAGGAGGAGCTAGCCTAGCTGTTTGGAAGGCCTATCCCAATGATGAAGGGGATTTGAGGCATGACCCATAAGAGAGAGACCTGCCTCAACTAGGTGATGATGTTTACATTTGACGTACCCATTTTGTTGATGGGTGTGGGGACATGATACACAACGCACAATCACAAGAGAGGTAAAGTATTTATGGAATGTTGAGATTCTCCACCCCAATTGGATTGAATGGCCTTTATTTTATGGCCAGAAATATGTTCAACATATAGTTGAAAGTGTTTAAAAATGATAAGAACATCTTATTTGTGCATTGTAGTGAAAAGCCAAGTAAATTGAGTAAAATAATCCATAAAATTAATGTAATATTTATCTCCATTAACGGAACAAACATGTGAGCCACGAGTAGGACTCGAACATCTATAAAAATCAATTCGCGATGGTAACTAGAAAAGGACTCGAACAACTCTAAGGGGAGTTGATGACTCTTGGCACGTTGGTAGGAATCACAAACCAACTTCATCCTTATTACATGAAAAATGTATGAAAAGCCTAGAAATAATATGAGTAAAATATTAAGAAGAAGGGTGGCCAAGTCTGTTATACCACATATCGACAGGGCCACGAGCATTGAGAAGAGATTGAAGAGGGACACGAGTTGGTATGTGAGAGAAGAAGGGGTAGAGTTGATGCTCGCATTTGCCTCAGTTCACTTGTGGCTAACAAAAATGTGATTTTTATGAATGGAAGGAATATGTAATAAAGTAGCGAAACAAAAAGTGGTGTGTGAGGTAGATAATGTGCAAGAGCCAACAAGTTTGATGGGCAAATATGTGCCGTCTTTAATAAGATTTTGATCTAAGCGAGTGTTCTTCAACTGAGAGAGTGAGATTCTCTAGATTATTGAGTGTAGTAATTATGGCATTCATAGGGGTGACTAGTGCCTTGCCTTGAAAGTTCTAATCAAAATGGTGCCAGCAATCCAAAATAGTGTGGCCTAGTTTACCACAGACTCGACAAGTTAGCCGAGAGTGGGCAGTTGAACTGGATTGGTATCCGCGTCCTTTGCCTCGAATCATTGAGCCAACACGTGTGAAGGACTTGGTAAAGGAACCACCACGACAAGCTGATTAAGAGGAACACGCCCAGGATGAAGAGCCACAAAGAACGATGTTTGCGAGGACAAAGAAATATTAAGGGCCGAGGTGTGTTGTTCAAGGTGAAGCTCATGGGCAAGGAGATGTCCAAATGAATCATATTAGGACATATGATCAACAAGGGTGGTAACGAACTTAACCAGGGAATTATATGAATTCTCTAAACCACCAACCAAGAAGGAGACAATTTTGTAATTGTCAAGGGGCTGACTAATGGCGTCAAGTGTATTAGCAAGAACTTTGACTTTCTAAGAATAGTCACTAATGGAGCTGTTGCCCTTCTCTAAGGTATAGAAGAGCTGAAATTGTAGATTCATCAGATGGCCGGCTCGAGAGGAAGAGGAATAATGTTTCTCTGAGGCAATCCAGGCCTCATGGGAGGTTTCTAAATGCACAACCTGGATAAGTGCAATCTCACTAGCAGAGGAAAACAAAGCAGAGAGGAGCTAACGTGGAGTGCATAGGTAGAGGACATGCTCATAGGGAGGAGTTGGATGGCTTCCATCCACAAAACCAAAGACTTGTTGACCTCTAAAATAGGAGGCAGTTTGTGCACACCACATGAGATAATTATCATGGCTATGTTTTGTGGTGTTAAAGTGGTGGAGGTTTGTAAGGGTGACTGGTCAGGATCGCAAGGTGTTGGGCGGTACATATAGTGTAGATGAAACTAGTGAAAAAATTTTCCATGGTGACTTTCATCAATTGGCTTGTGATTCCATAAACGAAAAACATAAGAATTTTGACTAAAATGCTTCTCCCTATATTATTATGTATGCAACTATAAGTACATATTTATAAAGCATGAATTTGAAATCTACATAGACTCAAGTTTGTAACAAGTTAGCAATTGTCTAGAACTCTATCAGTTTATGATGATGAAGTGGTGTCTTGGTCTTCTTTTCTAGTCATCTTCACGTCTTTGGGGTTGTTTTTTTTTTTTTCGTTTAGGCCTCTTGAAGGTGAGTTGGCATTTTTTTCCTGATCTTCTGGCCTTATTCCTAACAGAGACCATTCATCCACACAAAATCATCTGGGTGTTCTAAAGACTTAATTTCTATTATTTATGTCTTAAAAACATGAGCCCTCCTAATATCAAAGTGTTTGGAGAGGAGAGGTTATCCCCCGTATCCACAATGAGGTCATCCAATTAATAGTGTGAAGGTCAATAGATTGGACATGTATTGACACCCCTTTTAGGGTGCACAAGGGGGGCTCTGAGGTCGTCTTGGCTGGCTATGCGCGCAAGGTAGTGATATGAGCTTTCGACTATAGTGGTGTGAGCTAGGTAATGGGATGAGGTTGCAACTTGGATCTTTACCCTTGAAGTGCCTATAGTCTTATAGATCGACTTGTCTGATTAGTTTTCTGTTGCAAGGCTCATGCAAATGGACTTGCAACACGATGGGGTTTGACAAGGTTGTTTGTGGGTGGGGGATGGGGGGAATCGTGAAAAAGGTTGTAACATGCATATATAGAAATCTATAGTTTTTAACAATTATAGCTGCTGGGTTAATGCTCTTAATGGTGAATCAATCAAGGAGTTGCATGTAATTCCAGTTGCTTGTTTAGTATTGTGGTACCAAATCAATATCTCCTTTCTCTAGTTGGTCAACGGTACACACTTCAACCCGGGTATATTCACATGGATATGAGATAGAGCTTATATTTGGTTGGAGTATGAGAAGGTCTGTTTGAGCCCCTTCTTAGCTTCCCAAATTTCCCTCCATGTGTATGAAGGACAAGTACCCAATCCAGCTTCTAAAAAATTTGTTTTTGAGAAATACCTTGCCTTGAAAAGCTTGTGCAGCAATGAACTATCATTCTGTAAAAGTCTCTAACCTTACTTAACTAGTAAAGCAAGGTTAAAAGTCCTCAGATCTTTTAATCCCAGTCCCTCTCTAGATTTTCTCTCCCACGTTCTGCTCCAGCTGATCCAATGAATTATGTTATTATCATCCTATTGGCCCCACTAGAACTTAGACATTAACCCTTCCAACTCAGAACACAAACCAGTAGGTAGTAGAAAACAACTCATTGAATAAGTTGGAATCGAGAGTGCAACAACCTTTAATAACACCTCCTTACCATCTTGAGACAACAGTTTTTATTTCCATTGTTGAAGCTTCTACTAGACCTTTAGCTTTATAGAGTGGAAATCTCTTGCTTTTGACCTACCAATGCTGGAGGAAGCCTAAGATATTTCTCATACTGTTGGATCGCACTATTTCCCCACAACTGCATAATCTCTTCCCTAGCTTCCCTACCCACATTACTACTAAAAATCATATCAGTTTTCTCTTTATTTATTCTATGACTCGAGACTCTCTCATAATTTTCCAACACAACCTGCACCCTCATGTTCTCCTCTACCTTAGCCTTAGAAAATATAACAATATTATCTGCAAACAACAGATGATTAATGTTAGGAACTCCCCTACATATATTTTAATACGGCCTAAAATCTCCTTTCTCAAACCTGTTGCCTTCAACATCATAGAAATTAAACTACTATAGACAAAACTAATTCAGCGTCCACAGCTTGAAACGGTGCACTTCGTTGAGGGCCTTCCTGTTAGGGACCTCGGTCAAATCCCTAAACACTAAGTCCTCCACGCCAATGGTGGCCTTGTGATGACCGAATCCTTGTTCCTCTCTTGCTTGGTTCTCGAACTATGGTGGTCAAGATGACCACTTGGGTATGGTGAGGTTAGGTGTTTAGGCTAAGATGGGTGTATGGAGTTGTGATAAGGGTCAAGGAATGGAATGAGGTACAATGGGAGATGGGCGCACGGCACTAGAGTGGGCTAGGGTTGGCGCCACTTGGAAGATAGGGTATAGGGTTTGGGAGGTGTGTGATGGACGGCTAGGGTTTAAGTTTAGTGTGTGGAAGATGGGAAAGTATGTGGTCTACTAGGATTGGCCGAACAAGGCTAGGGAGAGATTTTAGGAAGTTGTTCCTAAAATCTAGGGATTCAATTTGGAAAGGATTGGCCGAGTATAGTGAAGTGTTTGGGTCAATTAGGGTTCCTAAATTATAGGAACCTTAATTTGGCAAGAGAAGTGTTCGGCTAGGACAATTCAAATTAGGCAAGGGTTGCCGAAATTTGAATTCAAATTCAAATGGAAATAGGGTTCGGCTAGCACAACAAAGATGAAGCAAACAATTTATGGAAAGCTGACTAACAATGTGTTGGTCGACTTTGAGGTATTGAATGGATTGGAAGAGCAACTTATGAAGAACACCAAGAACAAAATGAAGAACACTCAAGAACACAAGCAAATACTTATGAACTTGAATGAACATAAACATAAACAATAATAATTCAAGACTTGATTCACGAATTGCACCAAGTTGCAAATAACAAGATAAATGACTCACACTTATTCAAAGAATTGTAAAGTGTGATTCTCTCTTTGGGATTCACGAATTTCACACAAAAAGCCCAAGTGCAATGGCACCGGTTTGTGATCTCTCAAACAATAGTCTTCCCTCTAGGAGTTTTGCCAAAAGATTCTAGAGCAAATGAAAGATGTCTTACTTATAAGTAATACAAATTGGAAACCCCCAATAGGTCTCTTGAAAATAAATAATTAAATCAAATTAATTAAATAAAATAAATAACAAGATAGTGGTCATGGACCAAGGCTAGCCGTGGCATGCATGGCCCATGATGGGCTAAGTTGGTGCATGGTGGTCTTTGGGCTGGTCCATGGTCAAGTGGTGTGGCATGACTTGCTGATGGTGAGCCAAGGTGGTGCACAGCATGACCCAGGCTGGTGGCCTAGGCCCTGAGTCAGCAGGGCATGGGCTGGAGCCATGCGCTGGATGGCATGCCTGGTGGGCATGCCACAGGCCTGCTCTGCAAGGCACGGGCTGGTGCCGTGCGTTGGATGGCATGCCGTGAGGCATGCCACTAACCTCGTTGGAGTGCGGCATGGCTGGGCAGGTGCGCGCGCGCGCGTTGGGTGGACTGGCCGTGCCGCGCATGGGCGTGCGCAAGGGCCACGCCGTCCATCAAGGAGCGCATGAGTCTGCGCACAATGACTCCCAGGCGCGCGTGGCGCGCTGCAGCCTGCATGGTCGCGCTCATGTGCGCACGGTCCAGAGTTGTGCGCATAAGCGTGCGGCGCACGCTTGCGTGCCTTGCTGCGCGCATGGGCATGCGGCGCATGGCTGTGCCATGCGCGCGGCGCAGGCCCTCACTAATCTCGCTAGCCCGCAAGCTGGGCGCCCCGTATGTGCTAGCGCGCGGGCCAAGGCATGCATGCATGCTGGGCGCCCCGTGCGTGTCACCCCACGAGCCAAGGCATGGTTGTGGGCTAGCCAAGGTGTTTGTCCCCACCATGACTAGGGCATGTGCGGCATCTCTAGAGGCAACTCGACGTGGAGGTCTAACACTTCCAAACGGTGCGCTTCAACTTTATTAAAACAGTGCATTGCCTACAGTCTTCCACCAAGTCTGCAGCTATGAAACGGGCAGGCTTGAGTTGTTCCTAGTTCTTCAATCTTCCTCTCTTGTTCGAAAAATTACTTCAGTTTCCCATATGCCCTTTTTCTCTCTCTGGAAGCCACCTTCTCTGCCAGAGCTTCCATGGGCCATAACAAGTAGTCATTGGATTCTGGTTAATGCAGATTGAGAATTATTAATCCTAGAAAAAATCTAAACAACCTTCACACTACACTTTTTTTAATTTTTTTTCTTTTATCAAATATTTAATATATGAATAATGAATAGAAGAATCTAATCAGTTTAAAAAATATAAGCTTAAAAAAAATTTTAAAAAAATATTAAAAAATTTAAAAATTTAGAAAAATGTGGTATGTAGAAGCTGAGGCGGTTGTATAGTATTGCTCTTTATGGAGAAAAGTTTTCGGATCGACAAATTTTGTTATAAGAAAGCAAATTTTGTGACTTGAGAATATTTTACTAAATGTTACTTTTTATGATAGAAACACTATTAATGCATTAACTTATACTTCTATAAATATAATAACTTTTTATAAACTAAATTTTTAGGAAGACTAATGTTTTATGGAAAAATTTTATCAACAAATTATTATTTGAGAATACAAACCATTTTCTAGTGTTTGGTTTTAACATGACACTATTTCATCACTATTTATTGTTTGGTGAATATTCTTTTATAAGTCATTCTACTCATTATTCTTATACGTACCACACGTACAATACAGTTGATTTTTTATTTATTTTATTTTATTATTTATAAACTACATGAAATCTTTTGTCTATCATTCTTATACCACATATTTGGTAAGAAAAAAATAAAAATAAAAATAAAAATAAAATAATTATACGTGGTGTGTAGTATAGGGAATATGAATAGAATTCTTCTTATGATAGATGCACTATTGGTCAACTTGAATAATATTTTTATAAACTAAATATTTTTAAATGCAGAATTAATTAGTTTCTTATGATTTTGTTATGATATAATTGAAATAATTAAATTTATTTATTTCAATCCGCTTAAACTTTTTAAATAAGTGTATGGTTTTGATCAGTTTAAATCATAACACTATATTGCTTGTCATTTAATTAAAATATTCTGCCTCCTTATAAAGTGACAATTTGTCTCATACATGAATGAGTTTTAAGATATAATTTAAATTATTAAATTTAGCTCTTCATCCTAAATAATGACACCGTATAAAAGAGTCAAGACTCGTAAGAAGAGTATTTAATTTCACAAAAATAACTGTGTATAGAATTTTTTATTTAAATTAAACAAACAACAAACGTGATTTCCCTAAACATTAACTACACTGCTCATATTTCATTAAGATTTTCTAGTTCATTTGCGCAATGAAACAAAAATCCGAAACTCAATTAGACGTATAAAAAGCGAAAAATTCAATTTCTAGAGAGAAATTACTGGAATGTAGGAAATGGATATAAAAATATGTTCCTTGTTTTTGTTTGTATTTTTTAATTTATATCAATCGAGCATTCATAACAATTCATTTATCTTATCTTTTAAAATACATTACTAAATCTTATTTTTTTTATTTTACATATTAATTTGTACTATATATCATATATCAATTTATCGATTTTTTCTTCATATCATTGAAATAATATTTTTTTAATCTTCTTAAACATTTCTTTTCTACAATAAATTTGTAATATCTATATATTTTTTTATATTTGCAATATATTATTATATACAATATAATATAATTTCGGTCCTATACACAAAATAAAAATATATAAGTCAAATAAAAATTAAGTCAAAATATGAAAAAAATGGATAAATAATATTTCAAAGATATTTTTTATTAAAAAATAAAATAGAAGTGTTTTAAATGATAAATAATAAAAAGAATTTAAATTGAATTTTAAAAGTAAAAGTAACTGACAGAGTAAATGAAATTTAAGTAATAAAAAATTATTTAAAGAATGAACAGTATCCACTACTATTTTACATTTTCTTTTACGTAATTCCATAAAACTCATTTTACAAACAATTTTTGAAATAATTTATTTTTTGTATTATACGACTGAGAGTACTGGGATTTGTGTTAAATGTGGGCAAGAAGAGCACGGGATCTACTACGGCGGCAGCGAAGCCGATGCCTGCGGCTACCTCGGCTATCAGGGCAGTTCTTGGGAACCTAACCCAGGTACCATGCACAATCTCTCTTGTGTTTTTATGCTTTTATTTGATATGATAAAAAAAAAAAAAAAAAGCAACAGCTTTTTGGCAACACTCTGACTTGGTATTAATTATGAGTTTGCATTACATTGTAAAGAGAAATGCTTGGATTCCGGAAATGCGTGCTGAACATTTCTCTCGAAACTTATAAAAAATACATGAAAAAAAGAAATAAAAAAAAGTTAAAATATACTATTCAGAACATTTTCGAGACACTCATTTGGTAGGTCCCAGTTTTGACAATAAAATTGTTAAGATAAATTATTTCTCTTCGGTTAAAAAGTACTGCACGATATTTGATTTTGATAATAATTGACTTCTTGCCTTCTCATTGATAAGGTTGGCTGCTTAAATAAAGCCATTTACAAAAAATCCGAATTAAAAGGAAAGCTGTAACTCACACGTAAAACAGAACATGCACCATATGTAAAAACAGAACACTACTAACAGAAATAAAAGTAACGTAAACTTGAAATTGCATGTGACCCAGTCCATCCAACGTCTCTCTCATTCTTCACGTGCCCATAACCTCTTCCACTACGTCCCACCTTCCAGCATGCAAGCCTGATCCCATTAAGTGGCCTAACATCATTTCGGTGACTGTAGCACCGCACCACTCGTAATTGTAAATAAGGAGTTTATAATTCTGGTGCTTGGACATGTTTAATTCTGGTGCTTGGCATTGTAAAAACCCACCTAATTAAATATTGCCCTAAAAACTAATAAAACTGCTCATGCTTGGTTAAAAATTTCTAGTACATTTGCAATTTTGCATACACACTAAATTCCAGCATTCAAGCTTTAGACAGTAGTAGATATGATTAATTGCCCATTGGTGTGGTCGATATTCCCGGAATTGGTTAATTTGGATCTTGTTGTTAGGATGTTGTCCTCTGTAACAAGTTTCTCATGTACTCCCCTTCCATATCTTTTTTTGATCTACGAACGTGGGTACTGTTTTTACCGAATTACTGATAGGCATGAGATGATACATGATATACAAATATGTTGCAAGGTCCTTAGTAAAATATATATTTTTTAAGTTCAAATACATTATAATCAAATGAATTTAAAATAAATTAATATTTATTAAATAGATTTGTAAAAAATTTGTGAAAATAGTGGTGTCTATATCTATTTTATAACAATAATTTATTTCCACTTCTACCAATCTTTGCCGCTTTTCATATTATTCCAATGAACTTGAATCATGATGTCTTTTCTTTCTTCTTCAGGGAAATCGAAAGCATTGTTAAATGAATATTATTCTTTCATTCATATATGGCTCTATTATATATGTATGTTGAAAATCTCATCATGTTTTATTATCAGCATTTTATGTAAATTTCTATTCACATTGTCTTCATTACGTACATTACCATGCATAATATACAGGAATAAAGCGACCAACTGTTACTGTTGTTCAAACACCGCCGCCACCACCGCCATGACCAACATCATAATTCCAGAATCAATCACAGGTTTAAAACTTTTGGCATCTACAGATAGTGCTGCCATGGCGTCCACTTGGCACATTATATTGTATTACTCTTTAATTTTCCTTCAGGATGATATCTTCTCAATAATAGGGATCCAATAAATTGTAATTTGCTATATTCCTCTTATAGATAAAATGTGAGACCCCAAAATTTGCGAGTTTTATTTTATTTCATTTTATTTCTATTCTCTTCTTTAAGGGAAGTTTGAGCCCAATTGGTTGTTGTAGAAAAACTCCATGTTAGGGGTGCTTTGGGCCAAATTTAGGCCTGAAAGAGAGGAGACATTGGGCCCAGCTTGTGGGCTTGCTAGAAGCCGAGCCCCCTCCTCCAAAAAGACTCCGTTTAGTGGCATGGAAAGTGAATTTTTCCCTCCCCTGGAACAACGTCATTTGTGCATGAAGGTTAAAAAGACCCTAGTCCCTTGTCATTTTCTCCCCAGCGCCGCACCCTTCCTCTTCTTTCTTTCCTTTCTTTTTTCTTTTCTTCTTCTTCTTCCATCCTCCTCCCACGGCCCATGACTTGCAACACCGTCTTCGTCACCAGCCAGCCTTCGACACGAGTGCATTGAGCACAGACCACTATCATTTTGTGTGGGTGCGTGCGTGTCACAACCTCAAGCCGAGATGGAATATTATCTCGGTGGAGCTCCTCTGGTCACTCGAGAGCATGTAAAACTGATTGCGTGTCATTTTACACTCTCCCACTGCCCCCACCACGAGGGCCAACCTAGCCATGTATAAATACCCTATCCCACGGCCAGGGAAGGGGTTCACACTTAAACACATCTACTCCAGGGATGGGGTTCATACTTTTTAACACATCTACTCTTACTCTCCTTGATTGATTATTTCTCTCTTCATCTCCTACACCGAGACTAACTTAAGCATCGGAGCTACAACAACCCTTGAGCCCCATATTCTTCATTTTAGCAGGGGTCAGAGCCCAATAGCGTAGAGTTGCCTAGGTAGCAAAACACGACATCAACGCTATGGTTTTGGTGTCAAAGATTAAAAGTATATTTTGGGAAAGTCTCTCATGACTACTGCGCATGTTTGTTTGTATGCTTCCATGTTTGAAATTTTTGGTTGTTGATATGTGGTTTTACTTGCTAAGATTGCTAGATCTCATTGTAGTATTTCTACCAACGAAACCGTAGATTGTGATGCAGAGGACGGGTTTGGGCATGACAGATTTATTTCTATTGTAGTTAATGGACTTTTGTTTCTATTCTTATTTTTTATCAGCTGGATGACTGTAATAACTTTATGGAGGACTTCATGTTTGGTTGTATTTTAATTTTCTGGTACTTAGTCTTAGACTGCTTTATTATGTTTTCCCGTTGCACTTATAAATTGTACACATATTGCATGTCCGCACACACTTGCAGTTGGAGATGGTGTGTATGACCCGAGTGGCCATCACCCTAATATTGCATGGGACTTGAGGGCGTCACAGGTAGTATCAGAGCGGTTCAGCTCTGGGTAAAACCACAAGTCACCTAGGAGCAGTAACAGAAATTTAGGCTTTAATCTCTTAAAATTCTTTTTGTTTGAGTTAAGAAACGGCATTATGGGTTGCGTTTTGGTAGGCAAAAATGGTGTTACCCAGGTTTTCACATGACGAACCATTTGGCCAAGTTTTCAAGGATGAACTACCTCTCGGCAATGGGAATTGCATTATGGCTAGAGCGTTAAATCGCATGACGGAATTACTCCAACGAATTTTCAGCCCCCAACCTTGGGAGGAGTAGAAGGGTGCTCCTATGAGCTTTTCTTGGCCCATGGGACCTCTATATTTTCGAGTGAGGAAGACCCGCTCAAAGTTGGGAGGTAGATCAAGGATTTGAAGTTGGAGCTGACATTTGAGATATGCGGGCACACCAAATCCCAGAAGGTGCTTTATGCAAGCTACATGCTACAAGGAGAAGCTGCATCCTAGTGGGAGACTAAGCCGGAGATCCTAGAGTTGGAATTGGGATCTTTCATAGTGGTGTCTTGGCAACGCTTTAAACAAGAATTTAATGATTTCTTTTTCCCTAACATAGTGAAGCATCAGAAGGTATGGGTGTTCAACAACCTCGTACAAGGAGATATGACGGTGGAGTAGTATGCTCGGATATTCATTAAGCTCAGTAGGTTCACGACGCATCTCATTGCCACCTAAGAGATGCAGACCGAGCATTTTGAGGAGGTTGTGTCAGCAGATTCGTTGACAAATCGCTTGTCTGCGAATTCAGAATCATTAGAGATTAGTTGAGTTGACCTCTATAGCTGTGCGGGAGTTTGGGGGTGTGGTAGGCTCTCCGATGGGCCAAAAGAGGTGGAGCTTTGCAGGAGAAGGAAGCAGTTTAGGGTGGCCTCAAAAATCTGTGTCAAGGATAGGGGCAAGGCTGCAGGCATCTGTTGGTGTGCGCATAGGGGGCCGAGACCCAGTATGCGAAAGGTGCATCCAATCCCATCAAGGTGACTGTCGTCAGGGTGGGACCCAATGTTTGAAAAGCAGTTAAGCTGAGCACTATGCTTGTGAATGCCCTAATGTTACTCAAGGAAATCAACCAGGACAGCCCAGAGGAAGGACAAATCAGAGGTAGACAGTGCAGGCAAGGGTGTACACTCTGACACCTAGTGAGGATGATGATGAGGCCTCAGAGACTCAGGATGTGGGGCTCATCACATGTATGAACTTGACCCGATCTATTTGAGTTGTTGCTTACGTGGTTTAATTTCTAGAATTACATCGGAAGTGTTTGATATCATCAGGGAGAGTTCGCTTGTATAAATTTTATGCTTGTAGATTGTTTGATTCAGGAGCATCCCAATCCTTTGTGTCCGCTACTTTTGCACGAATGTGTAACTTAATCAAGGAGACTTTACAACAATCCATGGCCATAGCGATACAAAATGGAGAAGGGTAATGTGTTCGAAAGTTGCCTAAGTTGTCCTTTAGACTTGGAGAGAGGATACTTAATGCAGATTTAATAGTATTTAGATTGCTTGAGTTTGACATCATTCTGGAAATGGATTGGCAATTTCGAAATTTCATGAGTATCAATTGTCGGAGTCGGGTGGTCAGTTTTCATCTACATAGATGGGACAATAAGGAATTCGCGAGTAGCAAGCTGAAGTCGAGACCCATGGTTATATCTGCGATCTAGGCGAAGAAAGATTTGGCAAGTGGGGTAGACACTTATTTGGTTCAAGTGGTGTCTAAATTAGTGGAGAGGAAGTCAGTAGTGGGAATTCCAGTCATTAAGGAGTTTTCAGATGTTTTTGAAGATGACCATCCTGGGTTGCCTGCCGTTCAAGATGTTGAGTTCACGATTGACTTATAACCTAGAGCGACTCCGATGCACAAGACTCCCTATAGGATGGCACCAGCTGAATTGAAGGAGTTGAAGAATCAATTACCAGAATTGGCAGACAAAGCATTTATTTAGCCTAATTCCTTACCTTGGGGAGCGCCCGTGCTGTTTGTCAAGAAGAAGGATGGCACCCTTAGAATGTGTATGGATTATCGGGAGCATAACAAGGTGACCATAAAGAATAAATATCGATTGTCCTAGATCGATGATTTATTTGATCAACTTCATGGTGAGACTACATTTTCAAACATCGACTTGAGATCGGGTTACTACCAGCTAAGAATAAGGAACAAGGAACAAGTATGTACCGAATACTGCTTTCAGATCAAGGTACATGCATTATGAGTTCAAAGCAATACCTTTTGGACTAGCTAATGCCCCTACAACTTCCATGGATACGATAAATCGGGTGTTTCAGCCTTATCTGGATTCCTTTGTGGTAGTCTTTATTGATGATATTCTTGTAAATTCCTGGGATTTGGTCTAGTGTTGGTTAAGTTGCATAAGCATCAGTTATATGCAAAACTCAGCAAATGCGAGTTCTGGCTATATGAGTCAAGTTCCTTGGGCATGTTATCTCTCATTAGAGTGTGGCTATAGATCCTAGTAAGGTTGAAGCAGTTCTAGCGCACGAGATCCGAAGCTTCTTGGAACTTGCAGGTTACTATTGAAGATTTGTTGTGGAATTTTCTAGATTATCTGGACCACTCACTGCTTTGACCAAGAAGAATGTTGAGTTTGTCTAAATTGATAAGTGGAAAGAAGCTTCCAAGTATTGAAGAAGAGGTTGACCTCAGCACCTATCATGGCACTTCTAGAGCCACGCAAGCTGTGACTTATGCAAGAAGGGTGAGTTGTGACTTATGCGTCCCGCCAACTGAATGATCATGAAAAGAACTATCTCACTCATGACTTGGAGCTTGCAGCAATGGTTTTGTTTTATAGTTTTGGCTACACTATCTGTGCAAGATTAACTACCATCCAGGAAAAGCAAACCAGGTTGCTGATACGCAAAGTCGGAAATCTCACCTTATGGATGTGCTTGAATCATCAAGAGTAGACTCCATTCTCTTCAGACTAAGGAAACTTTTAGTGGAAAGTTTGCAACAAGAGGAGATCTTTCGCTCATTGCATGAAGTCAAAGTTGTCGACCTTGAAGAGTTAAAGACTCTTCAGAGGAGAGACCCGAAACTTCTGGATATCCAGTGGAAGTTCAGAAAGTCAAAAGGACCTACACTTTCAGTTTGAGTAAGGATGAGACTTTGTTGTTCAAAAATCGTAGGGTGATTCATACTAATTCAGAGATTAAGGAGAAGATTTTGACAAAAGCACACAGGGCTCCTTACTCAATTTACCCTAAAAGAACGAAGATTTACCAGGAATCTAAAGGGAGATTTTTGGTGGGAAGGGATGAAAAGGACATAGCCATGTTTGTTGAGAGACATGCCACCTGTTGGCAAGTTCAAGAAGAACATCAGAGACCTACCGGTAACCTTCAATCTCTCTCAATTTTAGAATGGAAATGGGATGATATTGTTATGGATTATGCAGTAAGTTTGCCTAGAACTCCCAGTGGGAAGACTTATATTTGGGTGATCGTCGACTATTTGACTAAAAGTGCCCATTTTCTACCAGTCATGAATACGAACACCTTGGGAAAGTCGACATGGTTGTATGTAAAGAAGATAGTCAGGTTGCATGGGATACCCAAGACCGTTGTATCAGACTGGGACCCTAGGTTCACATCTCATTTTTGGAACAACTTACAAGTGGCAATGGGCACTAAGTTGAAGCTTAGTCGCACTTATCACCCAGAGTCAAATGGCCAATTAGAGCACACTATTCAGACTCTTGAAGATATACTGAGAGCTTGTGTTTTGGAATTCAAGGGTAGTTGGGAAAATCACTTGCCGCTCATTGAGTTGGCATACAACAATAATTTTGAAGCTTCCTTTCAAATGGTACCTTATTAGGCTCTATATGAGTGGAAGTGTAGATAACTGTTATACAGGGAAGAGGTTGGTGAGAACAAGCTTATTGGGCCAAAAATAATTCAAGAGATGAAAGATCAGTTCAGAGTCATACGGGACTGGATGGTAATGGCTTAGAGCCATCAAAAGAGTTATGCAGATATGAGGAGAAAAGTCCTGTCTTTTGAAGAAGTTGACTAGGTATACCTCAAAGACTCACCCATGAAGGGCATCAAGCAGTTTGGGAAGAAAGGAAAGTTTAGCCCAAGATATGTCGGACCGTTTCATATAATGGAGAAGGTTGGACCTGTCGGTTACAGGAGTGCATTAGCAGATTATTTTGGAGAGGTGCACGGCATGTTTCATGTATCATTTATGAAGAAGAGTTTCGGACAGCAGGAACCTTGGCTGGTCGCCCCTGATTGCATCCACCTACAGCCTAACCTTACATATGAGGAACCATCAATGCCTGTTTCGGACTGGAAAGAGCAAAAATTGAGATACAAGACAATACCTTTAGTGAAGCTATCATGGGGAGATCCGGCGGCTCAGGACTTCAGTTGGGAGAGAGAAGTGGACATGAGAGAGAATTGCCTGTATCTATTTGGGTATTTTTCACTATATATCTTGTTCCAAGCAAATTTTAAGTGGTATCTTCTAATTGTTTTGTAATCAAATGGATTAAACTTATCAATTTCGAGAGCGAAATTTCTTTTTAAGGGGAGATGATGTGAAGCCCAAAATATATTGTATGTATGTAGGCTTTTTTTTCTTTAAGAGAAAATTTTAGCCCAAGGCTTTGTTTCTTGTTTGTGGATTATCTATTCAATTGGAGTGTTGTGGGCCGAATCTAGGCATGAGAGAGAGGGGGAATCAAGCCCAGCTTGTGGGTTAGTGTGGGCGCCAAGTCCTCTCACCTAAAGTTCGCCTTCTTGGACTTGAAGGGTGAAGACCCTAGGTTTTCTCTTTTTCCCCCAAAGCTGCATGCCCTCCCTATTCTCTTCTCTCTTTCTTTTTCTTTTCTTCTCCTTCCTCCTTCCTTCTGTAACCCATGAGCCCTCCTTCCTTCTCCATCAAGCACTAGCCACCGCTTTCATTTATCGCCACTTGCACCAATCCGTGTGACTTCTCTCTCTCTCTCTATCTCTTTCTCTCTGCTACTCGTGAAGCCTCGGCCATGGCAAAGGATTGCCGCTGCTACTCACCATCCATCAAGTGCCATGTGTGCAACACTCGTGGTTCCCTCACAGACCTGATTGCAGCAGGTCTAATTGTCTTGCCACAAATCAGTTAGACCTGATTACGGCTGTCTTCTGATACCTAGGAAGCACGTCGTGGTGTGTTGAGCCCCGGCACGCATTAAATGTGGTGTGGCATCGATAAGGTATGGCTACCTCTCTAACCAGTCTGGGCACTGAGATTCAGGGTCAAGGGATGTCCCTGACGGTCGGCATGTAAGGGTGCCAGACTGTCGTATGTGTTACCCTCTTGTCAGTGAACTCTACCTGGTTGGTTCTTTTCTTGGGCCTCCTGGGCCGGCTCAGCCCAGCCCAGTCCTTGCCCTTGAACTCGGGCCCTGGCTTTCTTTGAGGCTCGGCCTTAGGGATAATTCCCCTCATAGTACCCCACAAATTCCTAACATACTTGTAGCAGAGCTGTTCAGAAAAATCTCACAACGCCTCATTTCCCCTATGCAAAAAAAGGGGGAGGGTCGTCGCCACCCTCTTTAATTGAGGTTATTGCATCAAATGATTTTCTGCCCACTCGTAATGATTGGGATTGGGCTGTGTCAACCATGTGCCCAATTGGCGTCGATCCGTTTTCCTCCTCAGAACTGTCATGCCCCTTCGGATTCTGAGATGTAGTCCCTTTGCTATTCTCCAAATGCCAACTATCACCACATCCCCCTATTTAAACCCATCATCCCTTCCTTTGTCCTTTTCTTTACTATTGAAAATGTGTTTCTCTTTTTGCAGGTTTTCTTCCACCTCATTCCTTCTTCGCTTCCGAAACTCTATTTCTCTCTCTACTTTGCTCACTACTTTCGCCATGGCTAGTCGTGGTGACATTGAAGCTCACCTCAACTCCTTCAATGGGTGACGTTGACAGTCCATTGTGACTAGAGATGACCTTTGCATCTATCGAAGGTCATTCTACATTCCTCCACAGACTATCCTAGAGGTTCCTGGTCTTGGTGTTCCAGCAGTGAATGCCGACGAACTAGCAACGAGCGTCACCCACTACCTTCTGATGTTCAACAACGGGCTGCGACTGCCATTTTGCCACCCAGTAAGGGATATCCTAAATTTCTTGGGGTGGGCCCTACAACTCAACCCTAATGCCTAGCGTTTGATGGTAGCCAGCTGCATTGCCTTCTAAATTTTTCTTAGAGACGACTCGAAGGAGTTTCGTAATTTGACAACTCGCGAGTTTTTGGCTGTTTATCATGTCCTTCGCCTTGACAGAAGCATGTGTAGCTTCCAAGCTTGATCCCAAGAAAAATGCTTCGTCACTCTAGAGAAACGTTATTCTTTGATCAAGGAGTGGTAGCGGCGCTTCTTTTTTTATCTTCAGCCCGACCTAGGAGTGCCCCTAAGATGATGAAGCTAACCAAGAGTTTCCTGTTCAGGCCTTTTGGTCCAATGTTTCAACCTCAAAATCCCTCTCTATTAAGTTGTCGGAGAGGGAGGAGCTTAAGGTCTCCACCGTCCCAGTAATAGGAAGAGACTACGTTGGTCGTCCTGTGTAAACTCTGATGTTTAAGTCAGTAACAATATGAGAATAAATGTTTGCAAAGATGAAGATGAAGTGTTTGTTACCTCTCATGAGTTAATTATAGAGGGACATAGACATGATGTATCCTTCATGATCCCTTGTGAATTGGGGGGATATCTCCTGCTTTGTAGGAGTTATCTTTCCTAGGATAATCATGTGCAACAGTGGGTTAAGTCTCCAACTCTTTGGGAGTTATCCGCCACGTAGTCACAATTACGAGCTCTTTAGGCATGGCCCCTTTAACCCCATGCTAAAGCTTTGGGCCTGCTTCTTATCATGGGCCTGGACAGCTAGGGGGATCTAAATATCCCCTCCAGTTACCCCGATAATTTTCTTTGTACTTGCACATGAGAAATTTAACTTTTGAACTCTTTATGACCATTGCTTACCCTGCTAGTGCAGGGGTGTGTGCCTATGCTTTCCTTAACTGGCTGGGGTCTATGATAATGGGTGTGGTCGAGCTTGTAGCCCTTCCTTTTTGGAGGGACGTGGCATACATCAGTAATAATCGTTCCCACTAATTAAATGATTTTCAAAAGGAATGGCAACTGTCGGTGTAGTCACCCTTTTGGATTTCCAAGAACCCACATGATTACCCTTCTTGACTCTCTCGATTTGTTCCCTCTTGCCTATACCCCTCTTTCTTTCGCATTTTCCTATCTTTCACATCTACTATTTTCCCTTCCGGTGTATTCCCCTTCCTTTCGTATTGACCTTTTTCTCCTGCGCATTTCCCTTGCCAGTTTCCTACTCGATCCCTCCATCTTTCTTTGTTAGCCTGTCGTGGTTCTTCCCGTACCCCTGTCTATTCTTCTGGCCCAGCTTCGGTGAAGAGCACTCCTCTCGAGTCCTTCCTCGCTCGAATCCCAACCTACTTTGAGGGATTTTCTTGGTGCACTACTCTTTTTGAGAAAGATTTAGTGAAGCTGAGGAAAACCTATTGTATCCTCGATTTCGTGAAGCTTTCTCTTTCTCCCACGGGATGTGTTGATAAAGAAGGGTACGCTGGCGACGTAACCCTGACGGTGTGTGCCCTGACACATGCCCAGCGACTTCCTTTCATTCGACCCATTTGCGACGTCCTGGATTTCATGAAGTTATCCCCCGTCCAACTTCACTCGCACGCTTGGTGTGTTTTGATGTGTTCTTGCGTGGTTTTTCGCATGGTCTTGGAGCCCCTGGGAAACCCTTACCCAAATTTCACAGCGAAAGAGTTCCTTTCTTTTTACACAGTGAAGCCGTTGGCAAGTAACATTTTCAACTTTTTGGTTAGGTGTCAATGTTTGGCGGCCTTTGAGCCCCATTATTCCAATGCCAAACAGTGGTAGAATAAAATCTTTTTTATTTCTATACCAATTGGGAGTACCCCCCGTGTTAAGATGCACATTCGGGATTACCCAGTCCGTGCCAACTGGGAGAGGGTCCTCGATGACAAGAGCATATTGTTGGATTTGACTGACAGGGAGCGTTCCCGTGTGGACGTCTTCCTCGATCGGGCGAAAGAAAACGACAAGACTAGTTTGGCGACGGGGGACTTGCTTTTCGCCGCCAATATTGACAGGTTCTTGGTGACCCCCAGCCGGGCCCATGTCCGAGGTCGCAAGCTCAAACTCGTTTTGCCCCTATGACCCTCGGTGAAAAGGCGCGCTCCCCAACCCTGGGGGAAAGGAAAGGCTTTTGGTACTGGCGATTCTTCACCTAAACTCCTTCGTGACTAAATCGAGGTGGGCAAAAGTGTTGGATCCGCTGTGGGGGCATATGTGGAGACGAATCAAGGTGTGGACCACAATTTGAATCTTGCTATTCGTAGGGAGGCTCTTGAAGTTCCCCTTGGAAAGAAGACATCCAGAAACTCCCTGGTAAACGTTTCTTTTCCTTTGTCGCCAGGTCTCGCTGACCTTACCAGGCTCATGGGCCAGGCCCTTGAGGACTTGGCGACGACTTCTGATTTTGAGCTACCCGTTAAGACTGTTGAAACTATGAATACGCCGCCCTTCAAATTTCCATCTCTTTTCTCGCCGAACTCCACGCCTAGTGGCAGCGACCTTTCTGCAGACATGTACAATGTGTTTTCCATGGGGTTGGAAAAGGCTAGGGTGCCTGAAGCTGTTTTACTTGGCTCCCAAACCCACACTGAAGATGATTGAGGGAGCAAAGGTCTACGTCAAATTTGCTTCCTACAACTACTTTCGGGTGTGAGACCACAGCTACAAACCCAAAGAGGCTGTGAGGAGTTTCGCACCCCCTTAGAGGGCGTGGGGGGAGGGGGGGACCTTCTTTACAACATGGCGGGGCAGACGCCAGAGATGGGGGTAATGAGAGTTTGGGTGGCACCAACCTTAGAAGGCAGGCTGAAGGTTCAGGAGGGCGCACGAATACTCGTGGGCGCCCATGACTGGGTTGGGGAATTTGAGTGTTCCCACAACTATCCTTGTACTTCCCACGCTGGAGGAGGGTGTTATGGTTGAAGGACTAGGTGGGGTCAGGGAGGTTGGTCTCCAATGTGCCCCTTTGCCCTCAGAGTCAGTCGTGGGGATGCCAAAGCGTTTACGGGCCATGCTCTCTCTGGTACTGTGTTTTTTTTTCTCTTTTGCTTAGCATACTTACTTTTGTGTTAGGGCGCTTTCTTAATCATTTGCTTATGTAGGGTATTGATGAGTTGGCGGCGTGGATCGTGGACTAGCATGCCGAAGTAGAGTATGAGGTTAAGGAGCGGCAAAAATTTGGATATTACGCTAAGAAAGCGATGACCAGACTCAAGAATGAGAAGACTGACCTGGAATGTTACTTGGACCTGGTTGATGGGCACATCCACCACTTGGAGGCTGATCTTGAGTTCCTCCGGGATGAAGTGTGCAAGCTTCGCGGTGAACTGCTTCGAGCTCAATCCATCCAGGCGCGTGACAGTTTCATATTACAACAGGTTGAATCAGAAAGGGTATCTACTCGGCCCAAGTGTCAAGGTTGAATGAGACTCTGGCCGCCTCCAAGCAGTCACTGGTGGACACTGAGCAATGTTCCCAAGAGTCTACTCAAGCATTGGTTGCTTTGGAGGAGAAGCATATGGGGCTTGCCCTTGAACTGATAGAGGAGAAGGCGTCACGCATGGAGGAATGTAGGTAGTTCAACATCCAATTGTCCGTATTGAAAGGGGATTATAAGGGGTTGCGGTCCAAATTTACTGAATATAAAAAAGGTGTGGGAGGATATTGACACTACCCAAGACAACATAGCTCGGAGTTTGCACCACATGAGTGATACTGCTAAAGAGCAGAAGCAGTAATTTAGCGAGTTCGGAGCACAGTTAGCTTTAGCCAATAGGGAGATGGTTCGTCTACATCCTCAGCTGGCCACCGCACCGGCTATCTGAGATCGTGCTTTTTGGTATGGCTACGTGGCTGGTATGCTTAATTGTAGGCCCACCTGATGGCTAACCCTTTGGGTTGAAGCTGGACTTAAAGCAGTTCAAGCCTGTTGAGGTGTCTTGTCGGTTCGTCGACACTTTGGGTCGTAAAGAAATGCCTGAAGCATTCCCACGTCCTTGCCGCCTGAGTGAATTTTCTTTTTTTGTGTTTAATGTTGGGCCCCTATTTTGGGCTTTGCATAATATTTGAACAACTTATTTTCTTTTGTGGCCCTCGAATTGGCCTTTTTCTTTATATGTAATTTTTGGGTTGGTTCTGAAAAATAACACTACTTTCTTACTCTATGTGGTTTTGCTTTTGCCTCTTGGTAATTTAGTTAGTTTGTTTAGTCATTTATTATAGATGACTACCTGTTGAGAGGGTTGGTCAACAAATGGCTGTGGGATTTTCTGACTCCCACACCCTTGGGCTTGACTCACGAGTTGTACTCGAGCTTGGTGGGTACCTGTTTGGAGGCCGTGGGGTCTTCTGACTTCCACACCTTTGTTGGTTGCACAGCGAGTGTGTCACTCAACTTTTGGTGGCTAACTATTGAAAGGGTCGTGGGGTATTTTGACCTCCACACCCTTTTTGGTTGCACAGCGAGTGTGCAACTCTATCTTTGGTAGCTAACTATTGAGTGCATTGCAAGTATGTAACGTGATCTTTGGTGGCTAACTATTGAGTGCACCATGAGTATTTAACTCGACCTTTGGATGCTAACTTGGTGATTTGGTCATGGGGCCTTTTGACCTCTACGCCCGCCTTGATTATGTTGCGAGTGTTCAACTCGACCTTTGGTAGCTAACTATGGAGTGCACCGCAAGTATGTAACTTGACCTTTGGTGGCTAACTGTTGAGTGCACCGCGTGTATGTAACTTGACCTTTGGTGGCTTGATTGCCCCACGAGTATGTAACTCGACCTTTGGAGGCTAATTTGGTGATGGGGTCGTGGGGTCTTTTGACCTCCATGCCTACCTTGATTGCATCACGAGTGTGTAACTTGAACTTTGGTGGCTAACTGTTGAGTGCACCGCAAGTATGTAACTTGACCTTTGATGATTAACTGGGTGATGAGGTCATGGGGTCTTCTAATCTCTGCGCCTATCTTGATTGCACCATGAGTGTGTAACTTGACATTTGATGGCTAACTGTTGAGTGTACCATGAGTATGTAACTCGACCTTTAGTGGCTAACTTAGTAATGGGGTCGTGGGGTCTTTTGACCTCCAAACCCCCTTGATTGCACTGCAAGGGTGTAACTCGACCTTTGGTGGCTAACTATTGAATGCATCGCGAGTATGTAACTCGACCTTCAGTGGTTAACTTGGTGATGGGGTTGTGGTGTCTTCTGACCTCCAAGCTCGCCTTGATTGCACTGTGAGTGTGTAAGTCGACCTGTGGTGGCTAACTGTTGAATGCACTGCAAGTATGTAACTCGACCTTTGGTGGCTAACTTGGTGATGGGGACATGGGGTCTTCTGACCTCTACCCTTGTGGTAGAGGTTGGGTGTTCTGGGTGCAGTTGTACTATCTTTAAGGGCTCATTGGCCTCAGCCTGGAGTAGATTGCTTTCATCCCTGGCTTTCGTGTCTTGTTCTTCTTCTACTGGTGGTGGTGGTGGCAGGCGCTTCTTTGAGTTATCCACCGAATATATGGCCAGTGCTCTCGTCTTTAACTTTTGGACGTAACACTCCCGGGCCAAATATATGCTCGCCTTGGACTTCACCAACTCTCATTTCTGCTGGGAACTTCATTTTAAGGTAGTAAGTGGAGGTTGCTGCCTTCAAGTTATTGAAGGTCGGACGCCCCAATATGGCTTTGTAGGATGATAGAGCCTTGACCACTAGGAAGTCTATCATGCTGGTGACTGTGTGGGCGCCTTGGCCTGCCGTAACCGGAAGCGTGACGGTGCCGATGGGTTGAACAACTTCTCCTAAGAACTGCTTGAGTGTAGAAGGTGATGGTCGTAGCTTGTCGGGGTTGCCCTGGTCCTGGGGTATTTGCATGGCCTATCTGCCATTTATACTTCGTGATACCTTTCCCTGGCGTGGGCTTTTTTGCTAGATGTCGTGGCATGCTCCTAGTCACTCCTCGGCCAAGGAGAGTTATTCCCCCTTGCCTTTCTTGTTTCTAGCTTTTAAGGCTTCTGCTTCGTCTATGCTCTCGCTAGCAATTCTCCTCCCTCTGTGGCCTGATGTAATCAGCCAACATCCTTTCTAGTTACCCACTCCCAAACATCTCTTCGACTCACTTCTTCAGAGTAATGCAATCTTCAGTCCAGTGAGAGTAGTTTTGGTGATACGTGCAGTGGCACTAGCCTTTGCCTGGCGAGTGCCTTCCTTCCTTGCTGCCCTATTGTTCTCCTGTACATTATAGTTGTTACGGATTAGTCAGCCACCTTGGTCTTGATGATTGGTGTAACGGTCACGTTTATCATCTTGGTGGCCTCGGCCGTTTGTTCATTTGTCTTTGTCTTTAGAATTGTTCTGGTTCCTATTTTTCAGCTTTACTTCCTGCTTTCGTGGCTCCAGGAGAGCCTGTAGTGTGACTTCCGCATTAACAAAGTCGTATGCTCTGTCCATGAGCTCCCTTAAGGTAGACGGAGTTCGTCTGGCCAGTTCAGCCATGAACGGGCTTCGGGGCCAGATTCCTCCCAAGAGGATGGCCAATGTGATATTTTCATCTTGGTCGTCTGTAGTTAGCCTCTCTTTATTGAAGTGCATCAGGTAAGCTTTCAAGTTCTCCCACTCCTTCCGTTTTATGGTTAGCAGATAAGCGGCTGGCTTACTGCGCCTTCTCCTTACCATAAACTATATGAGGAACTACTTTGCTAGCTTCTCAAAACTGCCAATGGATCCAAGGCGCAGGGTCCCGAACCATCCTCATACTATTCCTTTCAATGTTAATGGGAAAGCACAACAAGTCACCTCCTCGGGGAAGCCGTGGAGGGTCATGTGCGCTGTAGAATTTCCAAGGTAGTCAACAAGATCCTTGGATCCATCATATAGGTCGATCTGGGGTACCTTGAATTTGGACAGTAGTAGAACCGCCGTGACCTCCTCGCTGTAAGGAAGGTCTATACGTGTAAGGAACTGCTCTATGGAAGAGGAACCACCCATCCTCTTCGACATCTCCCTATACTTGTCCACCAAACTATACAGCTCGTCGTGCATATTTTTCTTTTCCATCTCTTCGCAATTGAGCCCCTCCGCACTGTGTGCATCTCCTTTGGCTTGCCTGTTCTAGGCTGGGGATTATCCTTTTGCTGCTTAAACTCCTCGTTCTCCTTTTGCAGTTGCTCAACAACTGCCATTACTTATTTCAGCCTTTCTTCTGCTTTTGTTAATCACATTTCCACTTCCTTCATGCTTGTTTCTGGATCTCGGTGTACGTGGGATCGCATGACTGCTGGCATGTAAAAATCACGTTGAACGTTTATAAGAAGATCCAACAGACAGTGCCACTGTAAATGACGTATTTCATACCACCAACTGTACGGATGCCCTGTAACCATGAAGAGAAGGTGTTGGTCGCCCTTAGGCTCTTGATGCTTAAGTCAGTAACAATATGAGAATAAATGTATGCAAAGATGAAGATAAAGTGTTTGTTACCTCTCATGGGTTATTTATAGAGGGACATGGACATGGCATAGCCTTCATGATCCCTTGTGAACCGAGCGGGATATCTCTTGCTTTGTAGGTGTTATCTTCCCTAGGAAGATCATGTGCAACCGTGGGTCAGATCTCCAACTCTTTGGGAGTTATCTGCCACGTAGTCACAATTACGAGCTCTTCAAGCGTGCCCCCTTTAACCCCAGGCTAAAGCTTTGGGCATGCTTCTTAGTCTTGGGCCTGGACAGCTAGGGGATCCAAATATCCCCTCCAATACGTACATGAATGAAGCGACCAACTGTTAATGTTTTGAAGTCGCTGCCACCACCAACATTATAAATCTAGAGAGAGAGAGAGAGAGAGAGAGAGTAATATAGAGGATTTGAAGACTCGAGCTAGTGGTGGTATTACAAAATGAAGACTCGAGCATTAATAATATGATTTTATTTTTCATATTTTGATTTTATTTTATTTTATGTTTGCCTTACATATTGTTGTTATTTTGTGTGTGGACCGAATTATTTCATATTGTATGTAAGGAGATATTACAAATATCAAAAGATATATAGACATTGCAAATTTATTGGTTGTTAGAATGAATATTTGAAATGAACAAAAAAAATATTAAAAAATTATTTAAGTGATATAGAAAAAATACATATAAAGTTGATATAAGGCATATTGTAAATATCATCAAATAAAATAGAAAAAATGAGTTTTGGTCATGTATAATAGATAATAAGATAGACAAACTATTGGGACTGCTTTATGATCAACATTAAGATTTTATTTTTTTTCTAAAATAACTACATTAGGCTTATACGTCCTATGACTAGAAATAGCACCACTGTTCATTAAGTCTAATACATACTTAACACTATAAGACATGCATGAAGATGGAATTTTTAACACGGACAAGAGGTGAGAAGTCAATTGTCGGAGATTAATGAGAGTGGCAGAAATGGATAGGCGGATGAAAAAAACTTTTATATGCTTATCCATGATTGCCTCCGCACCTGATCTGCACCCTATAAAACCGTCGAGGACAAGACGAATATAATCAAAATTATTCAAAAACAATTTTAAAGGAATCTGGGAGGTTTGAAGATGAAGTTTGGGTCGACAGGGACTACAACAATTTCGTTTTCTCGGAAATGATTTTGGTGGCAAAAGGCCTAAATTCTGTGGAAAAAATTCTTTTTTAACCAATTCTAATCATGGAGATAAAAATGGCCTCTGTTCTATCTCTGATATTGTTCAGCATATATGCACCTAGGGGTGTGCATGTGGCTCGAGCACTGATGGACCCGATTAGGCTGACCCGAACCAACCCGACTTTTTATCGGGTATTACTTGAGTGGGTCTCCGACCCGACTAAATAACGGGTTTGCGAATTTGTGTCAACCCGTCCGAGAGTATGATTCTCAAACCCTAGCCAGTAGCCGCCCACTTAGCCTCAAGCCCTCCGGCGACCAGCTCCATGTCCTTCTAGCCAACATGGACGCCAACAGCAACGGCACTGTCGAGTTCAACGAACTTGTCCAAGCCGTCTTGCCCGATATTGCGCACCAAATTCCCTATTTTGCCCGATATTGCTATTTTGAACAAAAAGAAGAAATTCACAAAGAGGAAAACACAAAAAAGGAAAATGGGCTCTCAAACTTATAGATTTGAGGAGGATTCTTCGAGTGATTTCACGAGAACTGAAGCATTCTTGGAGTACTTTCCCGAAAGGCTATGCAGAGAAGAGAAAGGGCTATTTTCCAACCGAAAGGCTTATAGATCTACAAACGAGTGACGTCTCTGACGGAATCCTACTAATCTTGATGCTGACCAAAAAGAAGAAGATGAGAGCTTCTTCTATGCCGGGCAACTCGTAAATTCACATGTGCTACCCATGGCCCTGCAAACGGCAATTGAAGATCAGGATTAGGAATCATGGGTTGGACTAGTTGAGCGTAGAGGAATAAGTTCTTGAGGTGCAAAAGTGGGGTACCAGTTTTGAATAAGTGTTAAAGGGTACAATGGACCATTGAATTAATTATTAAGTTATTTAATTCTTCTCTATGTTAGTATTATGCTTTTATATATATATAGAAGTATTGTGAGTTAGTAGTGCATTATTTGTGAATTTGTGGAACTTTTTTTCTTGATTAAGTTTATACTTGAAGATTAGTTATGAAGGAACGTCTTATTTGAAATGAATGAGTTTTAATTATTATAAAGTAATTTTCCTTGTCTTTAGAGAACACTAAGGATGATATGTTGTGATTTTAAGAGTCAATAACTAACTTCTTGACCCTCCAGGTAGGAGGTGTCACATATAATTAATAAGAGAGATTTGTTGTCTTATATGATATGATCATTCTTTACAACTTAGAGATTGGTGAGAGATTTTAATTAGCCTCATAGCCCAAAAGCATATTTTAAAGCCCGTTAAGATATAGTAGATAATTTTGGGGTGCTATTAATGGATCAATATTTTTAAAAGTCCAATTAAAGTTTATTAGATAATCTTGAATAGGCCCCAAAATTATTAGGCCTAAGAAAAGCCCAAAAATATGTATTAGACAAATTGAGCTCATTTTAAAATTGGCCAGTTAGGATTGTTAAGTAACTTAACCCAAAAAATATATGCAAAATCCATAATTTAGTTAGTTGGATCTAAATGGGCCAACTCAATTGTTAGAGCCCAAATAAAGACCCAAGATACAAAAAAAAAAAAACCCTAGAACCCACGGGTCAAGCCTGTGTACATCTTTATCGTCGTGCACAGTAGGGTTTATGGAAACAGTGCATATATATATTATACATAAGTTTACACATTTATGCACAACTTCCCTCCTACCAAGCACAGAGATCACACGGTAAAACCACCATCTTCAACCTAGTCTTACAACTGCCAGCCAATACCCCAATTGAGCCTTCCAAGGGTCATGGCAGCCCCAGCCTTCACAAACCAACGTGCCACGACCCTCCACTTCCACAAACCGCAAGTCCCATAAATATGAACCCTTCACGTCGCCCCTGCACCGCAACACCACGAGAAACCGAAAGCCACACCGTCGTAGTACTTCCACGAGCCACCGTGAGACAACTGAGCTCTCCACGGCACCACAAAATTAAAGCCCCACGTCCAACCAAGGACCCAATGTACCCAGAGCCCTACACCCTCATAAACTGACCAGTTCCACTCTTTCTGTTGACCCTGTCACACCAGCATAGCCACCTAGCCACCATCTGAGAGCCATGGTAACCACCATTCTACCCCCTGTTTTCCCCTCACCGAAACAGAGCATCCTAGCCTTTCTCTCCCACGCCATGTAAACACTACTATATGTAGGTTTGCTGCGGTAGACTCACCTTTTTATACAACATTTGTTTTATAAATGACTTCGATATTTGTAATACATGGCACGCCACATAATTATAAGAGAAATGTGATATAAATACCGCGTGGCATAAGTGGACTTCTCTAAGTTAAGAGAAATTTTGCAACTGTTCATTTAATTTAGGGCGGTTTGGATTTACATATGAAATGGGATGATTTTAGATGAAAGATAAAAGAATAAAATTATTATTTTGAGATTTAAAAAAAAGTTGAATTAATATTTTAAAAAGTTGAATTATTTTTATATTTTATTTGAAAATTTGAAAAAATTGTAATGATGAGATGAAATAAGATGAAATGAGATGGAATACTTTTCAAATCCAAATGGGAACTTAATTTACTTGGAAGAATTTTTAAGATATTTGATTTGGGAGGATTTTGTTTTGTATTAAAGTTCTTATTTTTGTGGATTTCACGTTAAATGGTTCGACATGGGGTATGGGGCGTGATAAGTAGCACCTTCCATGCCATTTTCCATATCGGTAGTTAAGACTGTTCATTCGGGCCGTGTTTTTTCCCGGCCCGGTCCGGAACCCTGATACCCAGATTCTGGTTCCAGCCTGAATCAAATCCGGGCCGAAATCCAGATTATAAAACCCGGACCTATATGGTCCGGATGCGGGTTCTGGATTTCCAATCCGAAACCTGCATTTATATGATTCCATAATTCCATTTCTAATTTATTCGCTCTGTTTGCACTCTCTCTCTCTCTCTCTCTCTCTCAATTTGCCTTAGGTCATCATCATCCCCTCTCTCTCTCTCTCTCTCTCTTCTCTTCGAGTTTCTGTTTCTCAATGGCTTCGTCGTCTTCTTCTCTTCTCTCTTCGTTTCGAGTTTCTCACTTATGGGCCGTGGCTCCGTCGTCTTCTTCTCTCTCGTGCTGAAACCCTACTTCCTATCACTCTTCCTCTGCCGATCGAAGATCTATTTCTCGTGGTCGTCATCTTCTACTTGACAAAAACCAAATTAGATTATGTGTTAGTTCTTCTTGACAAACAGAAGGCTCGTATTTACACTTCCAAATCTCTCTTCTTCTTCTTCTTTTTTTTTTTTATTTTTTTATTTTTATAATAGTGTTTTAGATCTGTAAGCATGTGGGAAAGGATTAGGGTTTGTTTTGGGTTTGTTTTTAAACGTGGGGTTTTATTTATTTATTTGGGTCTGTTATATCCTGTTATTTTACTAGATCTACTATTTTTTCTGGTCTTGGCTTGATTTCTTCGACTGAGTTTTTGTTCTCTCTGTTGTTTTGGGTTTATTTTGATGTGAATGTTTGAATGGAGTAATCTTTGTGTAGTATTTTTATGGGTTAGATATGGATTTGTGAGACCTAGAAGGGAGAAGAGTGAAAATATCCATAACCACAGAGTGTTCTAATAATATCCAGATCTGGGTTTGTGAGATCTAGATCGTGGGCATAAGTTTTAGATTATGTTGAACCCATTTTCTTATAACAGATTTGATACTAAACTCGTATAGAATTTTAGTCCTTCCATTAATACTTGAATGATATTAAAAATAAGAGGTGATTGTCTCTTTAAATGGACACTGATTTCTTTGTTATATTAGTTTTCTGTAGCCCTTTCTTTCACTTGCCCAAAAGAAAATTGAAAAAAAAAACATGTTTCAAATGACGTTTATCACGATGATCTTCTGTCTGATATATGTTGCATTATTGATCATTTTGTTCTTACTAATTTATGTAGCATAGGCCCTTGCACGCTTTAATTATCTGTGTACTATTTCATCCTAGTATGTACTTTTATTTAAAATCATGATAACTCTTCCGATCAATAATAGAGCTTTGTAAAAAGAGTTTAAGAGAGTGCTAACAATTTATATCTGGAAATTCTTTATGTTAATACATTAATTGAAAAGGCATTAAGGAATGAGTTATTGACTGTCTACGGCAATGGGAAGCAAACCAGGAGCTTCTAATACGTTTCGGATCTGGTAAGTGTTAATGCTTTTTTGGAAAAAAAAAATAATAATAATAAATAAATATCTATATATTGCAATATTCATATGGATATCCTCTTCAACATATACATGCATGGGCAAAAAAAGAAAGAAAGAAAGAAAAACACGTTGAAAATTAAGAGAAAGGAAAAAGAATACAGTAAGCATCAGGGTTTATAACGGAAATGAAAAAAAAGTTCAGAAACTCATCAACAACAGACAATTTCATTTTCACCAAGGAATTATTTCTCGACCGGCTTATTTGTGGCCGACTCCTCTTTCACTAGGTCCGGAATATGCCTCTGCCATTAACGACGTGTTGACTGAAGTACTAGCAGGAGGAGGATGAAACATTAAAGGCCTAAAGCCCTCCACATCTGTGGAACATGAAACAAGGATGAGGAAAATCAAAACGAAGGTGGCATTGAGGGCAAAGAAGATGACCCGATGAGGGTGTTTCATTGTTTAATTTGCTGCTTCAGAAATGTAGTCGTCGTTGCTTTCCCTGCTTGTTTTTCGGCTCAAAGGACTCGAGTCATGTATTGGAGGGAACTCCCTGTTTTACGTGTATTTATAGGCGAAGAGGCAACATTAATGGAGAACTAAATGACCCTTAAAAATTTTTAGTGGAAGGAATTAAATGACGACTTTTGGACTCTTGTGCATGGGTCTTCATCATTGCTAAAGGTTTTATAATAATAGATTTCCAATGGAATTCGGTTCAAGATTAAAATATGCGACATGGAATTCAAAAAAAAATACTATATATTCAAGTGGGATTTTGTCTGAGCCCCAGATGCCCGTGAACGAGATCATATGTCAACAGCACAGCGTGAAAACGCAAAGGGGAATGATTGTCAACTTGGGCAAATATCCGGCTCAGGCGGCTCTTTGCCGGATGGTCTAGGGTGCTGATCTTACTGTAGGCACGAACTTTCCCTGCTGGATTTCTATTGTTGGATGCAAACTGGACATGGAAATGAAGATCCAAGCTCACGGGCTACCTTTATTGAATTTTCTTGTAAAAATAATGTGATTTTTGTATAATGCACATATAATATATGAAGAAAAATCAACTGAGAGAAAATAGTGCTATGGGAACAGTAATGTATATATATGGTTGGCATTTTTGTCTTATATAGCTAAAAAATAAAGATTTTTTTAATACATTTATTATTTTATATGCTGCGAAAATTATGAAAGCGAATCGTCTTATGCTCTGGCCTGGTATATATATATATTCTCCCCAAGTTGTAAGGTGGGTTGCAACTTGGTACGCATGCCAATGTTTGGTAAGAACCATATAGGCAAAATCAAGCTGATTTCAACAAATGATAGCCCTATATAAGATCTTTCAGCTTGAATTTTTTTCATCCGGATATTGTGGCACAAATTTTTCATCGTAAATGATCATCTCAATACGGATTGTGACTAATTAAGTGATTTCAACAAAGTCAAAGCAGCTAGATGTGTATATGTATATGTGTATATATATATATATATATATTATTATTATTATTTGTTGGGGGCATGCTCCCCGTGCTGCTGGTGTAGAAACATTTGTGTTGGATTAAAAAAATGTACGATTTTTGTTGCTTTAAAATTAGCTTTGAACTACTTAAAAAAACTGGTCAAGAAAAAGACACTTGAAAACGGTTTTACCAACTAAAGTAAAATTATTCTTATTAAGATAGTCTATATATGAGTATGATCTCCTTCACGGTATTTGTAAAATCAAAAATTAAAAATAAATTAAAAATAATATAAAATAAAGAGAAGAAAAGACTGTAGATCGATTTGTTGTAAAAATGGAATGAGAACGTACAATTATAGGCAGTGCTCGGATGCTTAGAGAGTATGGGAGAAGCATGTGAGATAGGGAAAGAGGATTCGCTGAGGCATGGACAACTAGCGGTATTTGAAAGTGGGATGATAGTATGGTGTACAGAATTTTTCATATATATATATATATTATATATGAGTAAACTTACATGACTTCAGAGGTTTGAATTAATTAACCCCTAGCCTGCCATTTGCTAATATGTCAAGTTATGCAGACGAAAGACTTTAACTACCATTTGTAACCCTATTCATATGAGACCGATATATATTACATAGAGGATTGAGTAATTAAGTATGAAAATGATGATAATATAATTTTGAATATGTGAGTACATACTTTGGTTATGGATTATTACAGTCTTTACCATTGCAATAGATTTTCCAATTTACCGAAATAATGTTATTGTGTCAAGGAAAATGCTTTTCACTAATGAGTTTGGCTTACATATTCCTGTTAAAAATTCACTGGATACGTCCCGTTCGAAAAACTCATTGGCTTACACCAATATTCAATTTTGAGTTAACTTTTCCATCAATCTTCTAATTAATCTTGTTTATTTACTTTTAAAAAGATGTATATTATATCTAGTGAATTTTTAACAGAATATAAGCCAAACTCATTGATCAGAAGCCTTTTATTATCATTCTATTATCATTTATTGATGTAGCATCAAATAAATTAATTATCATATTATAGTAAAATAAAATATTTTGCTAATAATGCGAGACCATCATGTTGATGATCAGAAATTATAAAAAGATTATGGTTAAAAGATTGCTGAAAATCGTTTTTCTTAGGGTTAAATCTTAAGTTCCACATGATATGACAAAGAACTATATATATATATATGTAAACATTAATTGGCTGATCAAACATTCTCCAAGTTTGATCTGGACATTAATATATATTGAGGCACACAAGGGAAGACCAACGTCTGCATGCTTTCTAATTTCAGCATTCAATTCAAATATATTTGCTGTGCCCCATTGTCGTCGACGATCGTCCTTGCGCAATAACGAATACTGATAAATGGAAGCTGCTGGCCAAAATTAAGATCCAGCTTGCTTTTCAAAGTAAATGATGATCTCTAAGTTTGCAACAATTAATATGAAAAAATGCAACTACTAATTCAAACATTCCTCCTAGTTCTTATTTGCATCAATATAAATAGAAAAAAACAAAGTAAATGATGCAACAGGAAGAAAACAGCGCAGGGGTAGATTTTATAATATTAGAGCCCTACTTTTTCTTTGTCCTTCACTGTATTTTGGTGAACGAACTTTCTTTCTCTCAAAAATCCGTTTCCCCAATTCAGTGATCACCTTTACATGCACCATATTCGTACGTGCATGCTGTAGTGGGCGAATTTATAAAGTAGGAAAAATATTGTGCTCTTCATTTCAAGATTTTATTACTCACCCAAGAACTCTTACAGTCACAAAAAAATTTCATAAAAATAAATTTATAACAAGACGTGGTTTGATCATATGATACGTTGCAATAAAAGTAGACTTACAATCTGACGTACTATATCAAAACATATAATTAATTTTTAGGTTTATTTTTATAAAATCTCTTTACAGTTGAAGCATTTCTTTACCCATAAACATATAATTTGTTGATAGAGATCAAGTATTGTCAAATCTGCATATAAATCTTATACAAAAAAGTTTACATACTAATATAACTTAATATAATATGTTAGATCTATTTTATAATAATAATAAAAAATTATAATTTGATGAATTACACAAAAATAATGTCATTGTGTAAAATTTGTGTACATGCTAAACATTTATTTTTGAGAAATTTTAAGAAAATTGATAAACACATCACTTTTTATAACATTTTACATAACTATATTTTAAGGTGAATGATATTTAGATAAAATACCTTAAAAAGTACTAATATCACTTTATAAATTTTAAAAATATTCTTATTTTAAAAGATATATTGTGAAATATGTTAACGTAGCATTAGTCAAAATTTAAACCGCATGTATATAAACGTCAAGGCATTCTCACCATTGCCGTCACTTACGCATCGAGTATGTATGCACGTGCGTGATACGTACACTGTCGGTACGCAAAAGTAGATGCCTGCAGTATGCAGATAGGCTGTCGGTACACGTTTTGCAACACAAACCGTGTGAAACGTCTATCCCCGCATGACAGCGTGCGAGGATTAAGATTTTGTTGAAGTGTTTCTTTTAACTCTAAAGTCAGGAAACATGGATTTTTTTTTTTTTTTTTTTTTTTTTAAGAGGACAATATTTCAAGTTTTATTAGTCAATCGGCCTCACTTTCGGTAGAAAAATATTATGCACAAAAAATTTAAAACGGAAGTCTTCTTAAAAAATTATACTCTAGTAGCAAAACTATACTATTGTATTAAAATATAAAATAAATAATAAAATTTATTTCTTTCTCATCAATAAGTTTTGAGATAAATGATAATTTTTTCACTTAATTAAAGCAGATGAGGTCTTGAATTTGAATCCAGACTATATAGTCTATCTCATTTGCATAAATATTTCACGTGTTTGAGTTTGTCACTCGTTAAAAGAAAGTCTAGTCTACACGTGAAAGAAGTATTAAGATATAAAATAAATAATAAAATTTATTTATTTCTATCAACTTAAATTTTTGAGATAAATAGTAATTTCAGATCTTATATTAATCTATAACTATAGCAATTGACAAAAGATTGGAATCTCAGCTTTGTCCATGGCATGGATATCGAGAAGGTGCTTGAAAATATTAGAAAGAAAAATTCTATTTACAAATCGGTGCAAAATACATAGTACTGCCTACTGCTAATGTGGCAGGATTTAATTTGTAAGAAATTTATAGATTTAAAACTTACAAATCAAATTGTGTGCCAATAATGATGTAGATGCATGGTGTGTTCTCCACACTTCATAATAGAATGACCTACTGAGAAATTGAACAGCAAATTTGGAGTACTAGATTTTGCAGTATTTATGATAATTTGTGTGAACTTCTTGAACACCTTAAGCCTTAAATGTTTAGTAAATACAGTAAAACCGCCGTTCACTTTTGTTGTATTTTCCTTCATTTTAAGCCTTTAAAATTCCGGAATAAAGCTGGTTAGAAGTGCAGGTGTAGTGAGCTTTCTTGCTTTATTTCTTTACAATTTTTTTGGTTGATTTCGAGGTTCTTCCCTAGCTCGTGACTTCATGCTGTATGTAATAATGTGCGCCCCCGTCTTATTGTAAAGTCAAATTCGAACAGCATGCATAAAGAATTTCAAAGCAAATGCCCCTCGTATTCCTCACATTTTTAAAGACAAAAAACACGAAAAACCTAGTCAATTTAATCGTGTGAAGGTCCCACAACGCTCACCGTCCACCGCAAGCAAACCCTTGGGGCAGTTTTGTGTATATATACATGCTAGTATTTGCTAGCTAGAGCAGAACAAAACCCAAAAACAGCTTGAGATCAAAGCCCCTTCGAAAGTGAACCAAAAGATACGGAAAAGATTGATATAGAGATCATGGCAGTGATCAAGAAGAGCTCAGCAACATCAATGAAGAGTCATTTGTTCGTGATGGGTATAACCATATTGGTTGTATCGGCACAGTTTCGTGTTGGCGAGAGCAGAGCCCTTCGGCCCACGAAGGGCAGTACTCCCATGGCGGCATGCGGTCAACATGGGGCCGATGGAGCTGATCAGCCAGTTGGAATGGGTTCGTTTGTGGTTTCCTCTAACAACTCGAGCAGTAGAACTCATTCTCCACAAAGGAGCTTGGACGCTAAATTAGCGTCTGGCCCCAGCAAAAAAGGCCCTGGTCATTAATTACCCTTTGCGCACTGCAGCTGATCTTTACTTTGTGTTCCTGTATTCGTTTTTTCATAGTCTTGTTGCACAAAGCCACAAAATGCGAGTTACATTAACTTCTTTGATCTGTTTAGGGTTTTCTCACACACATAGATAGCTAGTTTGTAATCCTAGTTGTGAATTTCGAAATTTTCAGATGCATGCATTAATAATCATCTTGCAAATTCTCTCTCTCTCTCTCTCTCTCTCTATTTGAAGATCCATAACTAAGTACGTATTCGATATAATTCAAGCGCTCAAGATTCATGGTGAATGTACTTCGGAAAGAGAACTTTAATGAATTCGTAACTGTTCGATAATTCAATTAACGATGTCCAGACTGACTTCAGAAACAGGGAGGAACCCATTGTGATCAACTTGTGAGTTAAAGACTTTTTCTCTTTTCTTTGGTTTCCTTTTTCGAGCAAAGACAAAAGATCTTACACAGAAATATACAAAATGTCAACCTGATCTTCTTCGACGTTGAAGTCAAAAGAAAATCAAATGTACAGGCAGGGACAGATATTCCCCCCACATGTACAATTTAGCGCTGACTTCGTGAACAGGTGCCCAATTTTCTACGATGACCACCTTAATTCTGATAACATAAGAATGTTGCTTTTCTCTCGTGGCGTGTGACCACCTTAACCAGTTAGGCCTAATTAATTTGAATAATAAAATAAGATGAGATAGTTTTAAATAAATTGAATAAAATATTGTTAGAATATTATTATTATTTTGAAATTTGAAAAAATTGAATTATTTATTATATTTTATGTGAAAATTTAAAAAACTTGTAATAATAAAATGAGATAAGATAAAAAAATAAAAAAAGAGATGAGATGAAACAATGTCTGAATCCAATCAAGACAGGTTCACACTACCTGTGAGTGTTGATTAAAACGATGATGAAATAACAAATCAATTGATATCGGTTTAAGTTGGTACTAATAGCTAGCAGGAACAGTTTATTACTCATGTAAGAGTTGCAAAATATAAATTAATATAATTTATAATTCTCTGATATTCCAAACATTTTTTGAAAATCGGAAAAATATGAACTTGGTCTATAAACCCCACAAGATTAAACTGTTTGGCGAACTTCAGACGTATTAAATGCAATAAAATTCACGTATTTGTCTATAATATTTTTGAAGCGTGGAAAAAATCTAGATAAAAAAATTAAGTAAAAATTCACATCACAAATTGTCGGCCTAAATTAGAGGCCTTTATATGCTACCCACTCGATCAATTCCATATTTTCCACGAAAATGATACAAGAAAAACAATTATTTGTCCCGAGAATAAATTCATTTCGATAGGAATTTATCATTTTCTTAGCAGATAGTTGACCACAAATAAGTAATTTTTTTGTAGCTAACTGACTACCACCCCTCCAAATAAAGAAGAAGAAGAAACAAACACAAGCAAAGGTAAAAACTTTCTATATGGAAGGGATGCAAGAAAAGAAAGATATAGAAAATTGTATTACTTGAGAATTGGCCTGAGAGACACCATTTTAGGTATTAGTATCGAGCTAGCAATGTGAAACATGGTATCCTTAATTTTATTTATTTATTCTTTTGTAGCTTATAATTGTGTGGTTCTATTTTTGGCTGACTTTAGACCATACATATATATATATATATGGAAAACACTAGTCTGTCGCCCCAACTCGACCGCTTCTTTTGACAGCTTGACAAAAAAAAAATTTATTTTTTATTTTTTTTACTTAGTGATTAAGAAAGTATTTTTAAGTGTATTAGCGTATTTTTTTTTATTTTTTAAAAATATTTAAATATATTAAAAAAATATGAAAAAAAAAATTAACGCTAAGCCCAGCGGTAAGAGTGGGACGGCATAGTAGCCCCACTCTCTATATATATATATATATCCAACTACTGTTAAGACGTAATAACTGTGTTGAAAAACCAGAACTTTTGTGTATGATCTGTCCTATAGAATAAATACTTCACCAATCACCATGAATCATTCTGTCAAACTTGAGCTACAGGCATGCAGCGCAGCAAATGAAAAAAACACACGACAGTAAGTAGGAGCCGAAATGTTTGGTGGCTCTGTGGCAATCACAAAAGTTGAAATTCAATCTCAGGATCGAGCGAGGGCCCAAAATTAATTAGTAGTCCTTTGTTGGCAATTGAAGTGATATGAATTAGTCAAGTCCATGCCTCCAAAATCAATAGGAGATAGTGATACGTGAAGGGTTAATTGGAATGTTTTTTTTTTGAATATAGGTTAATTGGAATGTTGGAGAGTCAAAAAGCAGAAAAATATAGGTGATCTCCTCAATCCTCCCCTTCCAACATGGAATTGAATATATTCCAGTGCTTGGACCAAAAAAGCTTAGAGGTTTAGCAGGTGGCCTAAACCATATCAATGCTGAGTCATGCTCCGGGTGTGTAAAGTAAACGGATGAATGAATGAGAGCACCGTTCCCCACCTACCTGCAAGCCGATGTCGTGGGAAAACAACCGAAAGGAAAGCAGGAATAAGAACTGTCTTTTTCTCTGGTTTTTGTTTTTTAAAAAAGAAAAGGTAATCGTGGACTATATATATATATATATATAAAGAGTCTATCAAACGGACATTTCTTGTTTTAACGGAGCTACAGTAATTTTAACTGTTTCCATTAACATTCCATTAAATCCATCTGGCCCATCGAACCTTTGGTTGCTGTAAAAGAATATTTATGAGAAAGGAAAATAACGCTTCATCACCAAGCGCCTCTTCGTATTCATCGCTCTCGCTTCATCTTCCACATGAGAGTTCCCATTATTAGAGAGTTCACCCGTGACTCATTAATGGGAGAAGGCAAGTTCGATCTTCCGGACAACCTCATCTCATCCAAACCTTCTGATCACTCCTAGACCTTCAAAGGTATTTGTCCGCTCTTCCACTCTACTTTGTTTTTCTTTTTCACTTGAATTTGTTCGAGATTTTCATCGGTTTCGATTGGTTTGGCTGATTCCGAAAATGCAAAACCTTGTAGCCGATGGTTTGCAAGATCTGGATTCGATGCGAGGTTGGGGGTTGTTGATGTGGAGCGTCATAGTTTGTGGTGTACTACTTCATTTTCTTTTTTGAGCAATCAACCCCATCAATTAGGATTTTCAACATATCTAAACTTTCGGATCACTCCTAGACCTTCAAAGATATTTCCCCGCTCTTCCACTCCACTTCGTTTTTCTTTTTCATTTGAATTTGTTCAAGATTTTCATCGGTTTCAATTGGTTTGGTTGATTCCGAAAATGCAAAACCTCGTAGCCGATGGTTCGCAAGATCTGGATTCGATGCGAGGTTGGGGGTTGTTGATCTGGAGCATCATAGTTTGTGGTGTACTACTTCATTTTCTTTTTGAGCAATCAACCCCCTCAATTAGGGTTTTCAACATAATCTGCAAATACGTTTATGATTTTCATTCCCTTTTATTGGTCATATTTCAAATCATTTTTATTTATTTATGTTGGTTTCATTTTTATTTATATTAGGCCTTAGGGAAAGAGTGTTGCCACTGCTCTCTCTCTCTCTCTCTCTCTCTCTGTGACACTCATTTGTATGTGGTCGCTTGAGTGCACTCTTTTATGCATTTTGTTGTGAAGTTGAGAGATTGTTCTGTAAAGGTTTTGGAGACTGCTCTGGCTTTGCAGGAATCAGGGTGTTTTCTGTTGTTTTGGAATGTGTGCCTCCATCAGTGACTGTTGCAGCTACATCAGCTCTTCGGATTCCTACAATTGGTATTGGCACTGGACCTTTTTGCAACGGACAAGTTAGACCATCTATGGAGCTCTATAACTGGTTAACTCTTTGCTGGTATTGATATGTTGGATATGTCTCTATATGGGATTCCTTTTGTTTTCGGATGGATAATAGGCTAATTGAGTAAGTTTGTTTTACAAGATGTAGTCTAAATATAGTCTTTTAGTATAGATATTGATATGTGTGTGTGTGTTTCTAGCTTGAATTTTTTGGTTGTTGCTGTTTATAGTACAAGGCACTTGTGAGAAAGATATCAAATATGGTTTGGCTTGGCTTGACCAGGCTTGTACCACACACCTTTCAGCGTCCTTTATGTAGCTTTCATGGCATGAGCTTGCAAATCACATAGCATAATTAAAACTTTTGTAGACTTTTCAAGTGGCTTACAGGAAAGGACGGTAACATAGTATATAACTTGAAAATCATTTTGAGAAAAGCATAACATATGAACGTCAAGGGTATGATCATCTAACTTTGTTTCCCTAACCTCACTACTGAACACTTCTTAGTAACCTAAAACAAACATCAGTCATTGCTCTATTCTTGGGCATTTTTCTAATGTTTGGGTCCTATACATGCTTCTAAAGATAGTGTCACATCTGATTTCCTATGTTAGATTGTTTCTTTATTTTTTTTAATAAAAAAAAAAAAAAGTATTCTCTCATGAGCACATTTAAATCATATGTCGACAATGCTACTCATACACTATGTGTTGTAATTCCATCATTGTGTTAACGGAGTTTATTTTGTTGCAAGTCCTAAGAGTGTATAACACTAGGATAATTTGAGTCGTTGGAAGGATGATTGTGTGTTCGAAACTATGGTCTTAAAGTCCTAAACAAGGGTTCCTTGAGAAGGTCCAAACAGCAACATCTTTGGATGGTTGTTGTGCTGCAAACTTTTCTGCAGTGGCCAAAACTTGGCCATTCAATTGTTACATGCTCCAATTGAGACAGATGAATCATTTTCCATATGGCCACAATTTTGGGATTACCTGAAAACCTCTCAAACAATCCAGTAGATCCACCACCCTTCTCTTCTAGGCTTCTCATTAGAATTTATTTACTTTCTTTTGGGAACTCTGTTATAGACAATTTGTTAGTCTTTTCATCCACATTCAAGCAATTGTTAGAGTCTCTAGAAAATTTCACGCTTCAAGATCAAGAGATCTAAATGAAAATGATATGAATATGTTCAACACTTTATTTGATATGATATGCATCTGAAAAACCTTCAGCATGACTTTCTATTTCTATTTTGATTCTGATTCTGGTTCTGATATGATACTTCTGATTTTGTTATATGGTTGGTACCAACACTTCTGGTACAATATGAGTGCACCCACTTTAAAAACAAAGTGGTTTTTCTGCGTGTTCTTTCTTGTGTGCACACTTAAGGCTCTGAAAATGAATAAAGAAAAGTTTAACATTCTGATACTGCCTGGTTTGGCTACTGAGGATAGCACAACTCTACCATGGGGTTAAACGTGGTATATGATATGATATGGTGATATGGATGTGATACGATACGATATGATATGAAATGATATGATAAAATGAAAATGTTCAGTCATGTTATGTCAAAGGGTTTTTGAATATGAACAGTTGGTTTTTAAATATGAATAGTTTAAAAACTCGCTCTGATATTCTGATAACACATTTTTAAGATCTGCATATTGAAACTAAAATGATTTGTTTCTGCATTCTGAACTCTCTGAAAAAGCACATGTTTACACACTAGTATATGTTCTTTGTTTATTGAGTTGTTGATAACTCACCCTTTATCTCCACAATATTTTCAAATGTTTGAATATTTCAGCTGAGGATCAAGAATCAAAAGCATGTATAAGGCTACGTGAGCATAGTGAATTAAGTACAAAAATGGTACTTTGGTTATTAGAGAATTTTATTTAGTAGTTTTGTTTTACTCTGTTGATTGGGTATTTTAGAAGATTGATATTTATTTTGAGATTTTATGGTGTTTAGAATAATTATATTGGAGTAGTTGATTTGAAACAAAGAGTCATGTGCATCATTGAAAGTTTTGAGTCTATGATTGTATAGTTGAAATATGATTTTTAAGTGACAAGAAGTAATTATCTAACTCATGATGGACCGATGCGTTACAAAATCACCCCCAATACATCAAGTCATACCCCAGATGCTACATAGCCCGTCCAATTCATCCAATAATAGTCTTCTTGCTTGATCTATATGTGGCCTGTAGACAATTGCGAAGGCCCACTGGAAGTCATCCCCAACATTCTTAAATGAGCAAGACATCGTGAAATCCCCTATACCATCCACCACCTTTTCCACGATCCATTTATCCCACTTCACTAGAATGCCCTCGATGCTCCATTAGATGGTAGATAATGCCAACACTCCTAATTACATGCCCATAAACTCCTAATGATGCTTAAAGAGATAATTCAAGATTTGTTTCCTGTAGATATATGACGTCACGTAGCGACATTTGTGGTTAATTTCATATTTTGAGATGCTTTTCCTTCTCATTCAGTCCCCTTACATTCCAAGAAATTATTTTTGGCTTCATTGTACAAACTCATTTCACTTGCCATTAACTATCCAATTAAGTCACTTGAGCTTTCTAGCTCTTTTCTTAGCTGAGTTGAGCTCGCCATCCGCACTAGCCTGACTTTGTTCAACCTCAACAGCTACAAGTAAGGCAATAAATTGGTCTCCAAAACCATTACATACAATCCCAACACAGCATTGTATCTGTTGGGTTTGCTCCTTTAGAGTCCCACACCGGTGGGTAAAAAGTAAGGAGCAAGCCTCAAGGCCTATAAATAGGGTGATTGGCCTCTTAGTTAATTACACCAAGTCATAAGCTTAATTAGTAACTTGTGACTCTAAGAAAAATCTTCTATTAGCCTTTTCTTGTTAAAAGGAAAGAGGTGAGAGTTAAAGTTTTACTAGTGGGAAAGCTTTGTAGGTGTCATTTGGGGTGAGGAGAAAAATTGTGTGATTGTAATAATTTTTCACATAGTTTATTTTCTTCTCTGGATCTGGTGGTTTTTTCTCCTGTTTTTAGGAGTTTCCACTTAAATTCTTGTGTTGTTATTATTTCTCTATTTTTCTTCATATTTCACCAAAACGTGGATCCTGGGGATGAATTTGGGAGGTCCAAATTCCTAACAAGTGGTATCAGAGACACTAGGTTCTTTTTTGATGAGTGGAGCTTTGGTGTGGTAGTGTGGATACGTACAATCTAAGGAGGTTCTATCTAGGAGATTGGTATATAAGTGGTCCAGTGTGACCCTCCAATCTTTCCTGGGAACCTTGAAGTTCTGTCTAGGAAAGAATAATCTTTTCTGGGAACTTACTCAGTGAGTACCATTCATTTCTACGGTAAAAATTCATCGAAGCAATGTCAGGAAGTATGGCTTCAAATTCTATCAGATATGAGGTGGAGAAATTTGATGGGAGAATCAATTTTGGCTTGTGGCAAGTTCAAGTCAAGGATGTTTTGATTCAATCAGGATTACACAAGGCGTTGAAGGGCAGACCAATCCCTGAAGTCAACAGTGATACTAGCGTGACTGATGAAACAAAGAGCAGATCTGTAATGAGCTATGAAGATTGGTAGGATATGGATTTGAGAGCAGCAAGTGCGATACGTCTGTGCCTGGCCAAGAATGTTGTTGCAAATGTGCATGGAATATCTACGACAAAGGAACTCTGGGAAAAGCTCGAAGAGTTGTATCAGACGAAGGGCGTCTCAAATCGGGTGTACCTAAAGGAGCAGTTTCAAACACTGCATATGAGTGAAGGTACAACTATTTCAGATCATTTAAGTATTCTCAATGGCATTGTCTCTGAGCTAGAATCTATTGGAGTTAAAATTGATGATGAGGATCAAGCCTTGAGACTCATCTGGTCTCTTCCACCTTCCTATGAGTATATGAAGCCTATTTTGATACATGGGAATGAGAAAATAATTTTTTCAGAAGTTACCAGTAAACTCTTTTCTGAAGAAAGAAGACTAGGTGGTGGAAGAAATGGTCCACCTGGGAACTTAGCATTGGTAGTAGCTGGTAATGGGAAGAAGAATAACTCCATGAAGATGAAAGTAGTCTTCTGGGGGTGTGGACAATCTGGGCACGTCAAGAAAAATTGTCCAAGAGCAAGAGTAGGTTCGGCAAGTGGCTCCAAGTCAGTAAATGGAGATACTGGTAATGAAACTAACGTTGTGTCTCTCTCCAAGGAAGACGATGTCTGTTAAAAGGATATGTACATTCTCATGGCATGCCGCTAATTCCCAAAGTTGCCATAATAGAGGATGTGTTAATGTTAGTGGGTCCACAAATTTGCACACATGCATTGGTTTGGCATTAATGTAGGGTGTGTGGTGGAAATTCATGTCGATGGTTGATGAAGTTCCAGGAAAGCCAAACGTGGAAGTTGCACCATAATTTTTCAGCAAGATTATTTTCGACATGGGCTGAAATTGAAATGCTTGGAATTGGTTTATTCTGAGTGGGTATGCTTTTATGGTGGAGCATGATAGCAGAAGCTATGGAGATTTTCATTGCGGTGGAGCGTGGCTATGGGTTTAGCCAAAGTCGCAAGGTGGAGATTGTTGGGTTTGCTCCTTTGGAGTCCCACACCGGTGGGTAAAAAGTAAGGAATAGGCCTCAAGGCCTATAAATAGGGTGATTGGCCTCTTAGTTAATTACACCAAGTCATAAGCTTAATTAGTAACTTGTGACTCTAAGAAAAGTCCTCTATTAGCCTTTTCTTGTTAAAAGGAAAGAGGTGAGAGTTAAAGTTTTACTAGTGGGAAAGCTTTGTAGGTATCATTTGAGGTGATGAGAAAAATTGTGTGATTGTAATAATTTTTCACATAGTTTATTTTCTTCTCTGCATCTGGTGGTTTTTTCTCCTGTTTTTAGGAGTTTCCACGTAAATTCTTGTGTTGTTATTATTTTTCTGTTTTTCTTCATATTTCACCAAAAAGTGGATCCTGAGGGTGAATTTGAGAAGTCCAAATTCCTAACAGTATCTCCTTATCTTTATAGAGAAATCATTCTGAAGCCTAGGTTTCAATCAAGTGTACAGAGTTCAATGGGGTAGGTGCTTCCCAGAACCTCCATTACTGCCTGGAGGATTAGATAGCTCGGAACATGACCCCTGCCAATACTCCTTCACACCCCCATCTGAACTGTACAAAACCAGAGCACCCTTGGAAGATTCAACCCCTGAAACGGTCATTTCGTGGTCCTCAGCATGAGAGACCTTATCGAAGCCAAAGCCCACCTCCAATGGAAGTTTCGACCCACTCTGAGAAGACACAAGCGGGACCGCACCCTCAAACCCCTCGATTTCGACATGATTTTCTAGCTCCAAGATAGTTACGACGTCCTCAAGTGTCGCTAGCGTCATCGCCACCACAAGGGCGTCTAGGATGTCGTCTGTTGGATCGCCATGTCCTTTGATCCACTATGAGGAGACAGGTGGGATCGCATTATCTAGCTCCGAGACTTTCTTGAGTATCATTGGCATCGTCACCACCTCAGCGGTGACTGAAATGTCGTCCACATAATTGCCCACATCCGTCGACCCAGTCTGTGTTGTCCCCGTCCAAAAATTCCCCGGCACTGATGGTGGTTTCTCGATTTTAGAGGCTAGGTTGACAGACGGGCTTAGGCCTTTCCCAGGACTAGGTTGTTTTTGGCTCGCCAATACTAGGTTACAGATAAAGCCAAATGGGCTGGGCACTATTCTTTTACGGCCCACGAGGTATGTGCCGCTCGGATGCTTCTTTCTCCCTTACACAGCTCACAATCCACGGATTCTTTAAGCTCAGCCCGAGATGTTGATTTATCCTCTAAATAAAGCTATCGATCGTTTCCATCAAGTCGATTATCTCCTTTTCAATGCTATCTAAAGCCATATTCTCTGCACCATGACCACTGAGAAAAATGCCCCCTCCCTTGTTGTGGAAGTGTTGTCGGTTGGCAATGTGTCTGATCAATGTGTCTGGCACGCCTATACAACAGAAACATCATGCCTTATTAAAATGTCCAGATTGCCTTTCCTGCCCTTCAACGACTACCCATCTCTTCTCGGTACTTCCTTAGCTTAGAGTGCACTCCTCCACTTCTACTTCCACCCCATCAAAATCCCTTAGTTTAATATCTCTTTCTTAGGAATTGAGTTGTTAAGAGATTGGTGTGAACTTGGTGGAAAGGAAAGAAGTTTTTTATTGCATCTCATTAGAAGAAAATATCTTTGATATTTCTGCGTTTACTAACCACCCAATCTGCATGTTCCAGTTAATCGATTGCTTACCATGAAGAATTCGAAAAATGAGATTGACCATATACTGGCAGTGAGTTGCATGATCACTATGTGAAAGAAATGGGTAATTAGCATGCACTTTCTGAGCCAAACACATACACCACACATACATCCTTGAAATTGATATTTAATATCTAATTTGCAGTAGGATTTGTGCCGAAAGAATATATTCATGTTCAGTCATGAGTCATATTGTATGCAATATCTAGGGCAAGCTTGTATAGACTTTTATTGACACATGATCTTCTGGTGTTCCTCTCTTACATGCTTTGGTTGGTAATCAAGAAATTTTTACATCATAACAGTTTCTTTTGCTTCTCTCTACGGAAACCCATCATTCCCATTGATGTATAGAGCAGTGAGAGATTCTTAGCTTATAGGATTGTCAATAACATTTGCCAGAAATAGTCTGAGATTAAAATTAACCATGGTTTTATCTTATTTTACCGACGAAATATGATACTTTTTCCAGCTATTTGAAATGGAAAATTGTGGCAATTTTTAGTATTATTTCCGGCAAAAATGCTCACCGAAAATGGCAATTTTTCTTAGGACACCCAGGAGAAAAGTTCTTGATAGATTTGTAACGCGGGTAAAATAGAGCTCAGAGAACCCTGCCCAAACATCTGCACTGATGAAGAACATGAATATTGTCAAATTAATAATTTATGCAACAGATCAAAACAGGCACATCCCAACAATTTTTTGTGTAAATGAGTTTTTCTAATGGGGCATATGCAATACTTAGGAAAAAGTAGCCAAACAGAAATTAATACCGCATTATTTACAAGGATATCCACAGAATTCTCCCTTGTTTATGTAAGTAAAGTTGGGTAGTGATAAGGTTACTATCTTAGTCAGTTATTATTTATAGTGTATTTTTTATTTTTTTTATTTTTTTATCATTTTCTTTTAAGAATTTTTTTAACATCTTTAATCATTAAAAAAAATTAAAAAAATATATAATTTTACTAATAATTATTTTTTTAACTATTAAATAAAAATAATAAATAAATAATAGGAAGATAGTAACTCTAATCACCTTATCAGTATCCTTTTTCATAACCCATCAATTTTAGAAGCAGGTCGGTGCCAAGGCCTACACAATGAATTTTAATATGAAGTTGCGTGACTTAAAAGGCAAACGAGCCGGCCATAGAGGCATTACAACATGGATGACAGGGAAAGCCGAACTATTCCGTTAAACATAAAAGACAATAAAAAACTGGTACCATCCATGTGGTAAATGGACATGTGATGAGCACCATCAGACAAATTTCCAAAACGGTCCTTTAGGTGAAGACTAAGACTGCGTTTGGATGTTGAACTGAGTTAAATTGAATTGAAATGATAAAATATTATTAAAATATTAATTTTTAATATTGCATCAATGGCATCCTGTAACTGATCCAAAGCTCAGTTTGCAAAGAGAGATAATATAGCCATGACTCAGTGACCCTAAAGATGTGTTCTGTCATGGTGACAGTCAAGGTGATGAGTAGCCAGAAAGAAGCTAGAACCGAGATAAATTTAATCCTTTGTGACGAGGATGAGCATCAAACCAGAGTGCCAGAGCAATCATCCATGCAAGACAGAACTTAAAATTTATGATGACATTGGCCTGAAGCATGTGAAACCACAGCATCTACAGAACGAAATCAACCATATTCATCCCGGACGTACGAGCAGATATGGAGTGAGAAATGACATGACTATACCGATCACATTCTATTCCAAGAACAATTCTAATAAGATCCTAACCCAAACAGGTGTTGTCCCTGCTCAAGTGTTACCAACGTATATGCACCAAACACGGCACTGCTGTAAATGGTGCATCAGGACATACATCCACTAACCAGAAAACACCTCTCTTTTCCCCGCTATAGACTCGAAGCAAAATCAACCTATCAAGGCACAGAGACGCATATCAACACCAAGGAAAAGCAGAAACTTGAACTGGGTAAGAAAGACTCATGCAAGATTAGCTAATGGTGCTGCTGTAAATGGTACATCAGGACATACATCCACTAACCAGAAAACACATCTCTTTTCCCCGCTATTGACACTAAGCAAAATCAACCGATCAAGGCACAGAGACACATACCATCACCGACGAAAAGCAGAAATTTGAACTGGGCAAGAAAACTCATGCAAGATTAGCTAATGTGATGGCAAGCTAGATTTTAGGAATGGAAACTTTTCATAAGAATATAATTTACACAGCCACATCGATGTTACAGATCCATAAAAGAGTAACGTAGCAACACCGGAAAAGGTTCTTTGATTTGTGAGGAACATCAGCTAAATTATCAGAAATATGAACGACTCCACAAGTATGCATTAACGTTCAGTATAACTGTTTTTGGCACCAGATTTGAACAATGTTATGATGCAAGGGTATCAGTTATGATCATGCTAAAATGAATAATCGACACTAGTAAAACATCATACAATTATATACTAAAATTTGCAACAATTTCACATCCAAGCAAGATCGAATACAAGACTAACTTCTGTATTACACATATACAAAAGGTATTTGCACAAACAAAATAGAAGACTGTAATTACGAGGCCGGGTAATAAATATACAAACACGTCAAACATCCGTACATACATGCAATATAATTGTGCAAGTTGATACCATCCAGAATTTTAACTAAAGATATGTAATGCGTGCATAAATCTATGCTCATATAAAAACAACATAAATTTCTTAAAAGTTCACAAACAATCATGTCATAAAGGAGCAACAAAAATTCCATATATACACACCTACAGCAAGAACAGGACAGATGAACTTATGCAATTAAATCAGTAATCATAGATAAATATAGAAATTAGGACTGCATATTTATACTGAAACCTAAAGCTAATCATAAAAAATTTAAACTAAGGTGAGAAAATCATGAATAAGCTAAGACAAATAAATAGCACCAGCGGCTGGGAAATGATACAACCAAAACCATAGTCCTCGGGGGAAAAAATAAACAACTTATAGGATAACATTTGAGAAATCACAGAAATGGTGCAAATACATTTGTATCACATGGTGCACCAATCAGCCTGCCCTTGGCACAGAAAGTAGTACCATGAAAAATGGGAATCCGATGCATGCCATTTGTTCCTGAACAGGGCTGCAAACTCAAAGGTAGGGAGAACGGCACAGGCAGCTGGTATTTCCCACACAGAGCTCCAATACACAATTATTGTCGCAAAACCTCTACCTAACGTATATGGATGAGACAAGAAAATTATTTGAAAGGATTGAATTTAGAGATTCATTACATGCTATATCGCTTCATATCCTCCAAGAATATAGCTCTCAAACAAAAAACACAAAAAACAAAAAACAAAACAGATTAAAAAAAAAACTCGATTAAAAAGAAGATAAATTTCCAATCAGATACCTCAAACTCTACTTAGAGCTTTGGTAAGACACTGGCTAAAACCTATTATTATTTACTTCAAAGAAAAAGCATCGAAATTGAACCGCATTACTATTATCGAAAAGGGTAATCATCAGCAGGTAAGCATTAAAATCCAGAAAGAGTATAAACAGATCTAATGTGGCACATGCACTATCCAGAATAACAGCAACCCTCACTGGCATAGATCAAGATATAAGGCCTAAATCCTAGACATAGATCAAGATTCAGTCTCAGCGGGCGTGTTCTCCTCAGTGGTATTGGTGGTGGCGGGCACCACGGACGGAATCGAAGTCTGCAGAGCAGTGTCGGCGGTAGATCCCGAAGTGCCACGGCTCTTGACGGTCTCGAGCATGCGGCTGCTGATCTCCCTGGAGTACACCTGGAGGATCTCGATACCATCGTCATCTGCGGAGGCGGAGGCGGACGCGGCGGAAAACGCCTCGTCCTCGATGATGCGGGCGACAGCGGCGGCCTCGTCGTGGGGCAGGGTGCCGTAGCGCTTCGAGAGAACGGAGACAGTGGACAGCGTGTCGATCAGGCGGTTAACCACGGCCTCCCGGGTACGCTCCGTGGGGGGCCAAATGCTGAACGTGAGGCTGTTGTTCCTCGGCTTCTTGCTGGGCTCTTGGTGGGGCTTTTCCTGCGGTTGAGCCTCCATCTCCACCGCAGGCGGGGGTGATGCGGGGGTGATCTCTGAGTCGGACATTATTGAATTTCAGCGAAGTGGAATTGAAATCAACGGAAAGGATTTGAATCGGGCGAACAGAGCCCCTTCAAAATAAGAACTTTCGAGAGAGAAATAGAGAGATTGGCCGTGGCCGTGCGTCAAGTGAAGGGCTACAGTAAGGTTAATATGGATTCTCGAGAATTGTCCGAATTAAGCATAGAGATGGGTAAAAATCAAATGTATTTATTACCATTGAGTTTACGATTGGATATAATTAATCTTTCATATTACTTTATCTCAACATTATAAATTTTTTAAATTCTTACATAAAATATAATAAATAATTTAATTTTTTTAAATTTTAAAATAATAATTATAAGGAATTTTTTCCCCCTGGATCTTAGTGAGACCAAGAAGGGCAATTAAAAGAATAAGAAGTAAAGGCTAAACCCAATACAAGTAGACCCTTCGGCCAGGCCCTGGGGTAGACTCCTCTGGATGAAAGCTCCATGAGGGAGTGTACTGCAAGGAGATGGAACTAACCGATCTGGAGACCCCTTAAACAGTGTCCAACCCTTGAGAGTTTATCTGCGTAATGGGGCAGAAAGTATGGGGACCCTCAATCTTCTAGCATGGAAGGCATCGATGGACCACCAAGGATGTCAGCAGGATTAGGAAAATCGGGGAACGATGCTGCATTAATGGCACCACTGCCTGAGCTACACACCACATTAATGACGCTGTTTTAGAGTCACGCCGCATTAAAGTACTATAACAAAAGGAACAATACTAAAGACACATACTATATGAGGGCAAACACAATCTGTCCCCCCCCCCAAAAACTCCTGGTATAAATAGAAACTCTCAGATACCAGAAACTCTCTCCGATCTCTAGATTTTCTCACTTATTTACAAACTTCTAAGAAAATTTATTGACTTTGACATTGGAGACTCCCCAGCTCTAAGGTCACCCTCTCCCAATTGTCTTATTCTCTATTTTCCCAGGCCCAGTTCTGAAGAATTGAGTTGCTGGAACTTGGCCCAAAGACGTATGAAACACGACGTTAACAGTGGTGCAGTTTGTGGGATTGTTATAGATCTTATGTGTATTTCGTATGTCTGCGACAACCAGCTCAGAAGAGACACAACTTCGCAAAGAGAATGAGGAGCTCAGGTTGAAAACTATGGAAGAATGGGTAAAAAGGCAGACCAACGAGGTGCAAACGCTTCCCAAAGAGAATGAGGAGCTCAGAAAGCCTAAACGAGGGCAGGACGAGGAGACGGAGCCCAGCGATAGCGAGCACATGGGATCTCGGAATCAGGAGCTGAAGCAATTAGGGAGGAGGAGGGGAAGAACATGCAAGACGAGCTCCACAATCTCAAAGGAAAGTAAGAAGAGATTGCAAGGAAGGTGGGCACATCGTTGTCGATGGACCAACTGCTCACAAGCACTAGTCTACCCTACACGAAGGAGGTGATGGTTGTGCCCTTACCACCAAAGTTCAAGATCCCAACCATGAAGATGTACGATGGAGAGAGGGATCCCCTTGAGCACTTGGAAACCTTTAGGGCTCACATGACTTTGCATGGCTTCCCAGGCGAGGTGGCATGCAGGGCGTTCCCGCTGACCCTGAAGGGGCCAGCACGAGTGTGGTTCGAGTCTCTGGTGCCCAGATCCGTAGACAGCGTTTTTTGACCAACTGGGCCAATGTTTTTTTACCCTATTCATGTTAAGTAGGAGAAGACAACGCCCAGTAGTGTACCTCCTCACCATCAAGCAAGGAGAGGAGGAGAGCATGAAGTCCTATCTATCTCGGTTCAACAAGGAGCACATGACCACTGATGACCAGGATGAGAAAACAACCCTGGCAGTGCTTTTGGAAGGGGTTTGGCCACGATCCCAGTTCATGGCCGAGCTGGTGAGGAGGACTCTTGTGACACTACGGGAGTTCATGGATCAGGGTGACAACTTCATCAACGCTGAGGATACTCTTCAAGCCCTGTGGAGCCAAGAAAAAATGAGCTGGTGTGAGCAGAGAGGAAGGCGAGGGCCCATACTAGGGCTAAGGCCCACGAGAAGCCGAAGAAGAGTTCCCAAGACAAGAGGAGGGAGGAAGCTCCGACGATGGGACGGGGACCTGGATTTGACTGACCCGCATTTACCATCCACGAGGTCGACACCTCCGCAGCCCTCGAAGACGATGACCGAGGTATTGTCCACTGTTACTGCACATATCACAGGTCCACCTCACACGACACCGAGGATTGCTTCTCCCAACAAGGGAGAAGGGAGCATGAGGAGATGACGAGGTAGCGTTATCCCCTCGCCCAAACACTAGAGCAAGAAAGAAGGGGAATGTCAAGGGAAATGAGTGTGGACCGAGTTGATCAGTGTAGAAGGGAAGAAAACCCTCAGCGACGACCACTAGCATGAGGGCCTCAACAAGATCGCACCCGCTCACCACCGCGAAGGGACCTCCACTCGGGAAAATCCAGGCCATAGCGGGAGGGTTTGTAGGCGAGGGCACTTCCTTCTCAAGCAAAAAGGTGCATGCTAGGCGGACTGAGTACCACAAGGTGTACTCGACAGAGTACCACCTTGCCAAGCACCGAATGGGTGAGTCAACCCCAGTCATCTCCTTTGTAAAGGCTGATAAGGAAGGGGTCTTGTACCCCAATGACGATGCGCTGGTGGTGACCATGTTGTTCGCCAACTTCACCATCCAAAGAATCCTCTTTGACAATAGGAGCTCTGCGGACCTCTTGTTCTGGGAGGCTTTCACAAGGATGAGAATAGATGTTGCTTGGCTGCACCCAGCCCCTATGCTGTTGAAGGGCTTCTCTGGGACGGTAACCATCACGATGTCGGTCTTTGCAGGCAGCGCCTCCCATCGTCGTACACACTCTCAACAGCTTGCAGGCCATCAAGTCGACCTACCACCTCAAGATGAAGTTCTTGACTCACTGTGGACTCAGAGAAGTCCAAGGTGAACGAGTTCTGGCGAGAGAATATTATGTCCAGGAGCTAAATCAGAAGGATGGTGGGGTTACCATGGACGACCCCTCTAGGAGAGAGTGGGTCATACACCACTTGGAGAGAGGCTCAAGGGGGAGTGGGAAGGTGCATGGCCCAGAGGCAGAGGTAAAATGAGCAAAAGCTCCCCGGCTGACTAGCTAAAGGCCCAATTTCCATTTTCTTTTGTAATGCCTTATTTAAATACTCTAAACTCTTATTATTTAATGAAAAGCTTGATTTTTCAGGATAATGCAACACATCTAATTCAAAATTTCGCGTTATCAACAAAGCACTGACAAGTTGATCTACAATTAACAAAATCTGCAATGACAAAATATCATCAAATCAATGCCTACCTTCCTTGCGATGTCAACAGGCGGGAGTGTGTCTAGCTCCAAACTGTTCGAACAATGTACCACCCATGTGATCAAGGGGAGAGTTGGGCTGAAGGGCGCTCTACCTTCTCGCGATAGAGAGTGGGTCCTGCTCTCCCGACAGCTCGAACAACTTACCCTGACCCCATCACAGCAAAGAACGGACCAACCACATCGTTATATGAATAAGTTACCTCTCTCACAAGGTACCAAAAAGAGAAGTACATCAAAGCTTGCTTCATCATTCCCTTGCCGAAGTACGGGCCGGCCCTTGGCAGCCCAACGACAAAAACTTACCTTCTTTGAGAGCGTCAACAAGTAGGAGCGGGTTCAGTCTCAAATTGCTCGAACAACATACCTCTTACGAGATCAATGGGAAAGCTAGGTCGAGGACCACTCTATTGGGTCTAGTCCCCCCCAGCGGCCCGAACAATTACCCCAGCCTCCGCCATAACGAAGAGTGAGTCCAATTCCCCCGGGTGCCCGAACACTTACCTTCCCTGCGATATCAAAAGGTAGGAGTGAGTTCAGTCTCAAATTTCCAGAATAGCGTACCTCCCACAGGACCAAATGGGAGAACTAGGCCGAAGGCCATTCTACCCCTCCCACGTTGGAGAGCAAATCATGTCCTTCCGGCAGCTTGAACAACTCACCTCAACCCCTATCTTGGCGAAGAGCGGATTAGGTATATTGCTGTCTGGATTACCTCCCCCGCGGGTACCAAAGGGATGGGCATACTGACTATGGCTTCTTTATCCCTACTGCAGTGGAATGCGGATAAATCCTTAGTTGCTAGAAGACAAAGATTTACCCTTCTCGTAAGCGTCAACAGGCAGAAGCGTATCTAATTGCAAACTGTCCGAAAACTTATCTCACTGCGTGGTTCAAAGGCTGCTCTACCCCTCTTGTGGATGAGTGCAGATCCAGCCCCCCAGCGGTCCAAGTACTTACACCGACCTTTGCTACAAATGAAGAATGGGTTCAGCACCAGCCTGACCCAAATCTTTCCTTTTCCTGCCATGTCAACGAGCAGGAGTGGGTTTGGTCTCAAACTGTTTGGAAAAATTACCTCCACAATGGGTAAAAGGGACGAGTTGAGCCGAAAGCCACTAGGACCCTCCCGCGGAGGAGAGCGGGTCCAGTCTTTAGACTGCCTGGATACTTACTTCGACTCCCATCGCAGCGAAAGAGTGGACTAGCCCTAAGGCCGTCCGAAGAAGTTACCTCCTTAGGAAATCAAAGGAATGGGTTTGACTTGAGGCATTCCGACCTCTCCTTGATGGAGTGCGGGCCTAGTCTTTTGGCTACCCAACGTCAAGAAAGTCTCCAAAGATGAAATGTCGAAGCAAGGAGCCACACAATGTCAATGGGCAGGTGCAAGTTCAATCTCAAACTACACAAGCAAATTACCTCCCCGGGGGGTAGGAGGGGCGAGTTGAGCCCGAGGCCTTCAGACCTTCCCGTGGAAGAGAGCGAGTGTAGCCTTTTGACTGCCCAAACGCTTACCTCGACTCCCATCACAATAAAGAACAAGTTGACCCACGGTTGCCGAAAGAAATTACCTCCTCAAGGGTTAAAGGGAAAGGTCGGTCTAAGGCGTCTTGACCTCTCCCTGGTGGAGAGTGGGCCATGTCGTTCGACCACCTGAATACTGCACCAAGGAACGTTGATGTCAATAACCAGGCAAAAGCGGCAAACAAATCGCGTCACAGGCTAAAAGGCCTAGGTTTGCAAAGTCTAACTCCTACAAAGCTAAAGGATAAAATGATGATGACATTCTTATCTTCCAACTAGAGATTAAGAATCGGTTTGTATTCGCAAGTCATCTCAACTCATTTCAACTCATCTCAACTCATCTCACTACTATTCATTATTATTCATCAACTTTAACTCATAAATCTCACTACTATTCATAATTTATCTCACTACTATTCACAACTCATCTCAACTCATGTTCGAATCCAAACGATACCTAAATGCAGTACACTAACAGATAGGAGTAGGTCTAGTTCCAAACTACCCGAACAGCCAACCCGGACCAAGGAAAAGGGTCTAGCCAAAGGCCACCTTGTCTCCCTGTAGCAAAGAGCGGGATTAGACCCAAAACAACCTGAATAACCTACATCAGCCCCCAATGCAGCAAAAAGCAGTCCATTATTTTTATATTCAAACTCCACTTCCACAGGGCCGCTTGGGAAGGGCAAAGAGGCGAGTCGCTTCCTAGCCTCTCCCCCATGGAGGCAACCAAAGTCTCCCTGACTCAATTTAAATCTAAAGGGAGGTTTCCACCCCTCCAAGCCGACGAAAACAAGCAAGGGTCGACACGCGCTAATGACACTCCTCGCTTCTTTCAGTTACGTACCAGAACAAAGCGCAGCAATGCAGAAAGGAAGAATGAAGGGTTTAAGCAGGGTAAAGCACCTCCAAGAGACGAACGACAAAAAAGAGAAAATTGACGGAGAGACATCAACCTTGTCAAACAAAGTCACCAAAAGCCCGAAGGGGATGACTACGTAAAAAGGGCGAACGAAGGTAGCACAAGTAGAAGAACGGTCGGCCGGTGGGGTAGTCAGGAATAGGTTAGGCACTGGTGGGGTGAACCGTAAGCTCTGTATGACAATAGTCCCTAACTAATGCCAAACCCAAAATTTCCTGTGACAAAGCAAACCCAAAATTTCCTGTGACAAAGCCTCTCAAGTTGACGATAAAAGAGAAAAGGAAGAAGAAGGGAAAGCATCGAGGGAAATGTTGGGGAAGAGCGAAATGACAAAAAGCAAATATCGTAAAGACAAGCAACCCGATACAATGAAGTATAAAGCAATTTCATTAATAAACAAAAATTACATACAAGCCATATGGCGACAATTTATAGGTATGTACATTTACAAAAAGCAAAAGAAAGGGAAAGAAAAGCAAAATGAAATGACAGTAGTGGCACCAAGGAGCTAAGGCATGGCGACGTCAGGCACCATGCTCAGAGACCTCAGTACTGAGAGCGTCAACCTTAGGAATGTCAGGATCAGGATCACCGGGCTGGGGACCAGCAAGTTTAGGCATGACCGGAAAGGTAGGACATGTAAATGCATAAGGGATCTCTTCATCCCAATCTTGCGGTTGAACGTGAAAGTTTCTTCGTCAACAACAACTTGGGTAAAGGCAAGATCTCCCAAATATTTGTCGAGAGTCTGCAAACATAGCTATAGTCTCTTCAGGATATGGTCCCCCATCAACCTAAGACCTTCAGCACAACATGCCCCCACGTGAGATCGGAAACCTCCGGGACCAACTTTAGCTTACTATTTATATAGGAGAAAAGTAGCGGTCAATCTCCCACATCCCATGGCAGAAGGGAGAGGTATAAGATGCTTCGAATCCCGAAAAATATGCACCACAAAGCGACATGAAGGCAAAGAGCCGCCTGATGCCCTTGATATTGAAAGAACTAAAAAGTCGCCATCAAATTTATCAAGAAACGTATCCGCAAAAATGGAAAGGAAACAATCTCAAGGTAGCCAAGCAACGAGGAACCTCCTCCAAATTTGGGGTCATGTACAAGTCAGTAGAGAGACACCGACCTCAACAAAAAAATGGGTTTAAGATTAATAATAATTCTCACTGTATGAGTCCAATGAGAATTAGCAAGGTAACTGTAAGGGGTTTTCCCCCCTTTATCTTAGCGAGCCCGAGAAGGGCAACTAAGGGAACTATAAGCAAAGGCCCAGCCCAGAACAAGTAGACCCTTTGGCCTAGCCCACGGGTAGACTCCCTTTAATGAAACCTTCATGAGGGAGCATACTGCAAGGGGATGGGACTTCCAGACATGGAGACCCCTCAAACAGTTTCTAGCCCTTGAGTGTCTGTCTGTGCAATAGGCTAAAAGTATAGGGGACCCTCGATCCTCTGACATGGAAGATATTGATGGACCACCAAAAACGCCAGTGGGGTGAGGAAAATCAGAGAATCACGCCGCATTAATGAGCTACACGCCACATTAATGACGTCATCGTAGAGCCACGTCTTAATAAAGGACTCTAACAAAAGGAATAGTACGAAGGATGTGACTCCATAGGGGTAGATGCGATCTCTCTCCCCCAAACTCCTGATATAAATAGCAACTCCCAGGTACGAGAAACTCTATCTAATTCCTAGACTTTCTCACTTAATTACAAACTTCCAAGAGACGTTACTTACTTCGGCATCGGAGACTCCTTAGCCCCAAGTTGCTTTCTTCTCTATTTTTGCAGGTCCAGTTTTGAAGATCAGAGTTACTAGAACCTGGCCCAAAAGAGTAAGAAACACAACATTAAAAATAATAATATTAAAAATAATTTTCTAATAATTTTTTATTCAACTTTCATCTCAACTCATTTCATTTCAGCTCACTATCCAAACCGTACTTAAATTGTCTGAATTTACTTGTTTCATTATTAATCTTCTAACATTAGTTGATTTGGAAATACATGTTAATCATAGGATTTGGATTCAGGGAGGTTTGGAAGATCTACCTAATGCTGAATGGATATCAACCAAAGTTTCTTACTTTAAAGTACGTTTGGTAGATGAGATTGATAGAAATACAATCCCATAATCAACACCTTATATTTCTCCATAAACAGCTGGATCATTTTTGCTTTATTCTCTCCCTTATTCTCTTAATTTATGTATACGTTTATTTCCGTTAGCTTCTGTATGTTACTTAGCTGACTTTCATTCTTTCATTAATTGCATATTGTAATATGTAAAGTTATATAAATGGCAACACACAAGCCTAACATATTACAGGCATTACAACATTTTTATGGTATCAAGAGCCTAGGGAGAATCTTGAAATATGTCATCTTTTTCTACCTCGAGCATCCCTTTCTCACATGACATCTCCTCAATTGAATTAGTTTCCACCAAAACACATCTACCTAATATCCCCACCAAACTTGCATCCACAAATTACTTCCTATGGAAAGCACAAGTCCTTCCAGTCCTACGAGATCATGTCCTCTTAGGCTACCTAACAAATGACTTGCCCTTTCCACCCACCACCATCATTGATGATAATAATCAATCGATAAAAAATCTAGCAGCAACAAACTGGTTGCATTTGAACGAACTGATCCTTGGTTGGATCAATAGCTCCTTGTCAAAAGCTCCTCTCTCACAAGTGATAAATTGTGAGACTTCCCATGAAGCTTGGGAAGTGCTTGAGACCTTGTATGGACGTCATACTCGCGATTGTGTTCAACAGATGCGTGGAGTGCTACAATCTCTCACCAAAGGTGCTTCACGATGGAAAAGTACCTACACAAGGTCAAGTCATTGGCTCTTTCACTCCGTGGTGCCGGAAAGCCAATGGATGATGATTAATTCATCAACTGCCTTCTTCGTGGACTTGGATAAGATTTTGATCCTATTGTAGAAGCTATAAGTGCAAGGGATGATTTTCCCTCTCTTGAAAATGTTATTGGTAAGCTAAGAGATTTTGAGTTACGTATTTCCTCTCACACATATTCCTCTCATGTTGCTTTGTATACAAATCGATCATCTGGACCCAAGCCTACCAGTAACAAGTATAATCGTGGTAGAGGGCTCAACTATCGTGGAAGAGGAAATCGTGGAGGCCAATGTTCCAATGAATGTTCAAATGGGGGTCATGCTTCTCAACATTCAAATAGAGGACATAACAATCAGAATGTAAATCGTGGTTGTCGAGGATCGCGCATCCCCTGTTTTCGCTGTGGTTGTCCAAATCACAAAGTTGATGCATGTTGTGCCTCAAATGAAGAGGCCGAACAATACCATGCTTTTCTAGCTATTCAAGCTGTGAAAATATTGAAGAATCCTGACTTCCAGACACTAGAGTAACTCATCACATGGCGCCAACAACAACCAAAGCACAAGGTATTAAACCATACAATGGCACTGATATGGTAATGGTTGGTAATGGCTAAAAAATTTCTATATAAAAAATTGCTACATTTACTATTCCGAATACCTCAATGAAGTTGAACAATACTTTGATTGTGCCAAACTTACAGAAAAAACTGCTTTCGGTTTCAAAATTTACAACTGGCAATCAAAATTGTTTCATGTTTATCCTTGGGGTTTTTTTATCAAGGACCTACGGACGAATCGGGTGATGCTTAAAGGAACCGTGCACAATGGCTTACACCCCTTGTCTTCATCCATTCAAAGTCTCAATCCAGTGGCTATTTTCACAAATAAAATTTATGGCAGTACGTAGCATACCAAACTCGGCCATCCCAACATCAGAACTCTTAGAACTTTGTTTCCATGTCTTTCTATTTCAGACAAGCAAGTAGATTTTTGTGACAGTTGTGTCATGGGAAAATCAACTAAATTCCAATTTCAAAATTATAGTTCTCCTGTTCCAATATTTCTACACACTCTTCATACTGATGTATGGAGTCTGACACCAATAACATCCTTTGATGGCTATCGTTACTATCTAGTCATAATCGATTAATATTCTCGATATGTTTGGCTATTTTCTTTATCTCGTAAATTGGATATTATCGACATCTTTCCCAAATTCATTAAGATGGTTGAAATGCAATTTAACACTACCGTCAAATGCATACAAAGTGATGGTGGTGGAGAGTTTGTCAATCATTCTTTAAAAAGTTACTTTGCATCTCGTGGTATAATTCGAAAATTTGCAGTATTTCTTATTAATAGGTTGCCCAGCTCTGCACTAAATGGAAATATTCCTTATCAAATGGTGTTTAAATCAAATCCATCTTATGATTTCTTACGGGTCTTTGGTTGCATGTGGTATCCACTTCTCACTCCTTTTGGCCGAAACAAATTTCAACTTAAGTCCACTCCTTGTATTTTTCTTGGATACACATCTCAATATAAGAGTTATAAGTGCATGGATTTAGTCACGGGCCGCATCTATATTTCTAGACATGTGGTCTTTAATGAAGAAAAATTTCCTTTTTCAGAAAAAGGTTTGATTTCAAAAAAATATTTGATCTTGAAAAAACCAAATTGGTTTACAAATTGACCCCTACCAAAAGTTGTGACACAAGAATCACAAAACCAATTGCAACTACAAGTCCAATTTTTTAGGCCGAAAATGTGCATACAAAGGAATCATTTCATGACTCACGTGCACTTGAACTACAACCCATTTCCATGTCTGCAACTACAAGAAGACATCACATGATAACACGAAATCAAGATGGAACAAGAAGACCAAAGGTATATTTATCTACACGGCATCCTATACCAGTTTGTTTTACAATTGACATTGCAACAACACACTTGGAACCCAAAAGTTTTAAACAAGCTAAAAAAGATCCAAAATGGCAAGAGGCCATGAAGTCTGAAATTGCTGCTCTTCATGAAAATAAAACCTGGAATCTTGTTCCTCCATCTCCAAACTTGAATTTAGTCCTAAGCAAATGGGTCTTTAAAGTTAAAACAAAGGCTTATGGCTCAATAAGACGCTACAAAGCAAGACTTATAGCTCGCGGTTTCACACAACTTCAAGGCCTAGACTATGATGAAACATTTAGTCCTGGTGTTAGACCTACTACAATCAGATTAATTCTTCATCTGGCTTTATCTCAAGGGTGGCCTCTAAAGCAACTCGATGTTACCAATGCTTTTCTACATGGTGAGTTACAGGAAACAGTTTATTTAACTCAGCCACAAGGATTCATTGATCCTTAACATCCCGAGTATGTTTGTAGACTAAACAAAGCCTTGTATGGGCTTAAACAAGTCCCTCGTGCATGGTACCTTAAGTTTATCAATTATCGTATGCAAATAGATTTTCAAATATGTCCATATTACATTTCATTATTTTTTCGATATGAAAAGTCTGAGGTACTCATGCTTCTGATTTACGTGGATGACATAATCCTCACAGGTAGTTCCTATTCATCAATTGCTAAACTGATTCAAAAACTGTCAATAGCTTTTCACATGAACGATCTCGGCAACCTCTATTATTTCCTCGGGGTACAAGTCAATCACACAAGTGAAGATATGTGTTTGCATCAATCTCGCTATCTACTGTAACTGCTACAAAGGTTTGGTTTAGATGGTGCCAAACTAGTGTCAACACCCCTAGCTTCAGGACAACATCTTTCGGCTCAAGAAGGAAGTCCTCTTGACAACCCCACATGCTATCGACCGATGGTGGAAACTCTCCAATATCTCACCATCACCAGGCTAGATGTGGCTTTTGTTGTTAACTTTGTTTCTCAGTTTATGCAGACATCACGAGCTCCACATTTACAAGCAATAAAACTAATTTTCAGATATCTAAAAGGCACAATAAATCTTGGTCTCCACTTCACAAAATACTAATCTCTCCTCTACAAGGATACTATGATGCAGACTGGGCGGGGTCAAAAGATGATAGACGTTCAACATTAGGTTTTGCCATTTACATGGGATTAAACTTCCTGTCGTGGGGAGTAAAGAAACAAAGCATGGTTGCTCGATCAACTGCCAAAGCAGAGTACTGAAGTCTCACAACAACAGCTGCCGAAATTCTTTGGTTCATGAGTTTACTAAAGAATTTGGGATACAAGCTTTTGGCACCTACACTACACTCAAACAACATTAGTGCAATTAGTATGACTAAAAATCCAGTTTTTCATCAACGAACAAAGCGCATCGAAATTGATATATATTTTGATTATGAGAAAGTGGTAGCTGGAATTATTAATCTTGAACATGTTCTAGGTCAAGAACAAGTAGTAGACGTTTTCACAAAGCCATTATGCAGTCCACAATTTAGTTCCAATAGAGACAAGCTTTGCATCAGACCAATAGCGACTTGAGCATGAGGGGGCATGACAGAGATGCAATCCCTTAATCCATGCCTTATATTTCTCCATAAACGGCTGGATCAGTTTTGCTTTATTCTCTCCCTTATTCTCTCAATTTGGTTATACGTTTATTTCTGTTAGCTTTTGTACATTACTTAGCTGACTTTCATTCTTTCATTAATTGCATATTGTAATATGTAAAGTTATATAAATGGCAACACACAAGCCTAGCATATTGCGGGCATTATAGCATTTACAGAGATGAGATGAGAAATTTCTCATCATTCTTTTTCAAAAAATCACTCAAACACAAAATATTTTTCAATTTCAGATTTTCAACATTTTTATTTAATCATTACCAAATCATTATAAATTTTACAAACTTCAAAACAAAAACATAAAAATCAATACAATTATTAATATAATTTTTTCAAATTTTGAAAAAAATACTATATCAAAAATTATATTTAAACAATCTTTTAACATTATAACATTTTTATTTAGGATCATGCTACATCCACCAAGGGTGTAGCCTAAGAGATTCTCCGAATAAGGTCCTTTGGCTTTTTTTCATACATTGTTTTTATGCCCTTAAATATTTTTTTTAAAAAAATTCACGTCATTAAAAAAAACACTTCCTCTGCTACTAGATAAAAAAAAATGAATTGAAAAAAATGTCTCGGGACCGCCTCTCGTTGGCCCAATTCTTTTTATTTAAATTTTTCTTTGCCATTTCTTAAAATCTAATAAAATATCTTGAGTTTCAAAGACCATTTCATTATTATTTATAAAATTCTTAAATATTCCAAATACAAGTGACTCCTAATTATTTGATTTTTAGACAAAGAAGCACTCGAATCAAATGTTGAAGCTCAAGAATCCCGACCAAGGCCATAACATCGACTTTAGTAAAACTAGATATCATGTTATTCATGGTACGACACCAAGACAATCAATAATCAGGACAATCCAACTAGCTAACGTGGCATAGCGGAAGAACAATGAAAATTTAAATAGAAGATCTGTGTATTCGATCAACAAAGAATTCACAAAAATGAAAAACCAAACCACCGTAATTTTACAGGTGTTAGTTTTCTTAGCAGATATGGCTAAAGCTGTTGAGAAAACCAAATACAACAGAGATGACTCGAAAAAACAGATACAACAGATATGACTAAAGCATATGATAGTGTAGATTGGGAGTTTCTAATCCATGTCTAGTCAACGTTTGGGTTTTCTCAGCAGGTTTGTAGTTTGATTCGACTATGTATCTCCCCTTGGTTTTCTACGGTAATGAATGGTAAGGGTGCAAATCGGTCTGTTCGATTCAGTCCGGACTGGTGATGGACCCATTTTCGGTCCATCATTTTTTGCAGATTGGACCGGACCGAACACCCATAGGGACTAGACTGGACTGGTAGCTATTGGTCTGGTTCAGTCCGGTCAGCCCATTCGTTCCGGCCTAATTATTTTTTTCTTTTTTCAAATCAATTAATAAAAAAATTATTTAAAATACTAAATTAAACTAAGTGATTTATTAATGTGGATTATGTAACAAACCCAATAAAAAAATATTTTATATAGTCAATGATAATAAATTAAATGAAAATTACATTATTAATTTATATAATTACTATATAATTAACTAATTGATTTTATAAATTATTTAATTCATAGGTTAACTAATTTAAAATTGTTAATAGTGATATGTTAGATGAAGATATATGTAAAATATTGTTAATTTATAGAATATTAACAAGTATTAATAACATATTTAAAATTATATATTGTTAATTGTACAATTAGTATATAAATAATATATATAAAACATTTTTTTATTTATTTTTCATTCGGTCCGGTCTAGGGTGGAAAAACCCTGGACCGTAGACCAGACCAAAACCTTTCGGTCCTCTAAAACATAGACCATCGATCCGAATCGACCGTCTATCACCCCTAATGAATGTTACTCCTAAAGGCTACTTTCAAGGGGGTCATGGTCTGAGACAAGGGGATCCTATTTCCCCTTATCTTTTTATTGTTGTGGAAGAGATTCTCTCAAGGTTGATGAAGAAAAAATTTCAAGAAGGAAAATAAGGCCATTTTATCACCCTAGCGAGGCTCACATTATCTCTCATCTATTGTACATAGATGACATCGTGATTTTTGCAAATGGTAGGTAAGAATCTCTCCGCACTATTTCTGAGACGCTTGCGGTATATGAAGGTTAGTCGGGACAAATGGTGAGTAAAGAAAAAACTTTTGTATTCTTCTTTAAATACATATCCCCAACAAGACGAAGGAAGCTTTTGGGACTCACGGGTTTTTCAAAGGGATATTTTCCTTTCAAGTATCTGGGAATACCTTTCATAGAGGGAAGATTAAAGGCTACTCATTTTCAAGAGCTGGTGGGGAAAATTGAAGAGAAAACTTGAGGTTGGTCGGCTCGTTTATTGTCTAGTTGAGCTAGATTACTACTCATCAGGCATGTGCTTGGTAGTATCCCTATTCATCTCCTTTCCATCCTAGAAATACCAAATTCTGTCATAGCAAATATCAATTAGTGCTTTAGTGATTTTTTCTAGGGCTCTAAGGATGGGAAACCAAGAAAACATTGGAGAGTTTGGAATTCACTCAAAAAGCTCTACATATGAAATTCAAACAGAAAACTCTCTATGGTTAAGGTTTTTTAAGGCAAAATATGTGAAAAAAGATCATGTTTCCTTAATAAATCCGAATAAAGGTATTCGTTTTTGGAAAATGGTATTAAGAAGTCTCCCATCCATCCTAGAAAAATCAAAGTGGAGACCGAGAGAAGGTTTGGTATCCATTTGGTTTGACAAGTGGTTGGGAGAGGAGACTTTTGGGGAGATTTTACCAATCAATAGTAGTCCGGGTCTAAAGCTGAAAGAGTGCAAGTTGAATGATGAGTGGGATATAGATCTTCTAACTAGTCTTGTTGGCATCCAAAAAGCAGTAGAAATTGTTCAATCTTTGGGTAGCCAAAAAGAAGGAGTGGATATGCTTATCTTGATGGCTAAGGAGGATGGATCTTTACTACAAAAAGTGCTTGGGAGGTTGTAAGGGTCAGAGCTCCCAAACTTACTTAGGCCCCATGGATATGGCATCCAAGTCTCTCCAAAAATACTACTATTACCATGTAGAAAAGCATCAACAATGTGCTAAGTGTGGATGACCATATTAGACGTACAGGTATTCCTAACGTTTCAAAGTGTAACTGTTGTGAAAGATGAGGATATGAAGACCTTAACCATATATTGGCTACCGGTGAGGTGTCAAAGGCAGTATGGGAGAGATGTGCTAAACAGATAAGGCTACCTTGGAGACAGTTCAGAAGATGGTACGAGGTGGTGCAAGTTTGGTTTAACAAAGCTTCCAAGTCCACTACATAAGGTCAACTAATTGGTATAATCTCATCTATAGTCAGTTGGCAGTTGTGGCTAAGAAGATGTATTCTGAGAATGGAAGGAAGACGCATTAACATAGAAGAAACTTGGAAACAAATAAAGTAATGGATTGGGAAATTAAGTGAAAAGCTTAAGGCTGCTAAACCATTGAGTGCAAGGGATGAAAGAGTCCTTGCGAATCTATCCTTCCCTATTTTCATCTCCCTAACCAGCTTGTGGTTTTCTTAGGCCAAGGCCTAAAAGAATTGAGAGTTTCCTTCCCCCTTCTCAAGCCATTTTTGTTTTGTTTGTTAAGCAAGGCGGGTCTCTTCCCTACTTTTCCAAGTGTGTAACTCAACCTTTAAGGTCAACAAATCAAGTTTCTTCAGAGAAACCAAACAGAAGTTGTTCTTCCAAACAAACTATCCTCTCCTCAAGCCATTGTATATGATCACTTGTCCAACCAAACACTTCTTTATTCCATCTCCTCAACACCTTTTTTAGATATTTTAGTTTTTTTTCCAACCTAACCATACCATGGCCAAACTGAGTTTTACACCAAGTGTCTCGCACACAATTATGAAAAAGCTAATGAGAGGTTCACATTTGTTGGAACTTAAAAGGAATAAATCCATACGGCTTATTTCTTTGCTCCAAAGATACTAAGTAAGGTGAATGATCCGAACTTTGTCTCGGCAAGTAAGAAAGCAACACTCCTGGAAAATCCAACAACAAGGAAGAATTTACCATGGTCCGATCCAGCCTTGCCCAACTTCGAGCTCTACCTTGTTGTCCGTTGCACCATGACATCATATTTCCTTCATAATTCGCTCCAACCAATCCCACCGCATCAATGAAATCATTAAATTCCCCCATAGCAATATTCAATCTAGGTCTCCTTCCAATCCTCTCACCATCATTACAAATGATAGTAAAATCTCCCATGATGATCCAAGGTGTGTTACCATTACATACGCTACTCAAATCTTCCCATAACTTTCTACGATCCAGATATGAGCATTTAGCATAAAGAAAAGTAATAGTCACTTGCTTATCCTTCTCTTTTGCTAATATTGTTATACTTGGACCTGTAGTACAAGACACAACTATAGTCCCATTAGTTTTCCACATTACCCATAATTTCCCTCCATCTCCCTCATTTGAAATACCACCCCCAAAATCCATACGTTGTTGAAGTCAACTCATACCGTGTTCACCAACAAAAGGTTCAGCTACAGCTACCTACCACACTTGGTTTATGACTCTATCATTTTTAACAAGTGCTTTCCGAAGATACTAAGCCCTCTTAAATTCCAATACAATATTGGATTCATAGGTCTAGTTTGGATGGTCTACTTTTGGCATTAATGGAGCTCCTCTTTTTTATTTTAACTTCCCCTTCTTCATCTGAGCAAATATCATGTTCTTTTTGTGAATTTTCCAAGTCATTTAGTCATTTAGTTCTTCAGCAAGTCTCCCTCCTGTGTGTCTGTAACATGTACATATGATCCAGTCCCCTGCTGTTCTACTTCCTTGAGGGCAGCCAAGTTAGACTCCAGAGAAACACAATCTTTCTGCAGCCGAATAGGGCATCCATCTACCAACTCTACTCGAGGACTAGTCTGTACACCAACATCTTCATGTTCCTGCTCTAATTCCCTCTCTTCTAATTCTTCAATTAGTATAGTATCGCCCTTTTTCCATACCTTCCTTATCAAAGCTCAGATTATTTTCTGCCCCTTCCATGTCTATTTGCACACTTGATTCTCCAACCAAAACAACATCATTTAAATTTCTGGTTTCCTCTATAAGGACCACATTATTTTCTAGGTTTAGTATAAGATTTCCAGCCATCTTTTCCCCTATTATCGGGCCTTTCTTCTCTCATCTTCTTCCACCAAATACCACCCTCTTCTTTCCTTCCTTACCTTTTCTATTATATACTTATGCTTTTTTACATGTACTGACATTATGCCCTTGCATATTGCAACCGGGGCAATATGCTGGCAGAGTCTCATAAATCACAGATTGGTATCGACTTAGAAAAGCCCTCAGAATACCAATCCAGAAACCCTTTATTGGCTTCAAGAATGCATCCATCTCGATAGATACTCTCGCTCCATCTATCCGAGTTGCACACCTCGTGTTGCTATCACTACGAAAGTAATTCCCCATTGGCAACACAAGATTATGCAAGAAATCCTCATGGTAAAAATTGGGAGGCAACCCAGGAAAAAATAACCAAACAGGGACCAATGATGGTTCATTTTCTTCCGAAAAATCAGTAGACCATTTAAATAGATCATAGGACGTACCTTCGATGTCACAAGCCTTTCGAGCGAAAGCTTTGCAGAAATCCTCCTCTTTTGCAAATTTGAAAAACACATGTCGTGGAGTCCGCATGCTAGATATGACCGGTTGAGAAACCATTCCCCATCGATTGCGAATGAAAGCTCGAATTACATCCAGAGATGACCGTTGATGGAGAAATTTCATCACCAGCAAGTATCGGAATGGCTGAGCAGATCTGTCCAATTCCTCCTTCGAGAGATTGTTATAAGTTTTCCCTCCGATGAATTTCGACACACATAGTGGTATCTCCACTACAGGTAGCAGAATCGGAGTCTAAGAGACTGTTTCCGTGAAGGATCGAGGCCTCAAAGGCAGGGGACTAGGTCCCCTACGGCTGTCATCCCCCCAAGAGAAGCCCTAGCAGAGTAAATAATTTCCCCCCACAGGACTCACGTGACTCAAAAAAGTTGTAACATATGATATGGCTAAAGCATATGATAATATATATTGGTTGTACCTAATAAGGTCTTGTCAACATTTGGTTTTTCTCAACAGATTTGTAGTTTGATTCGACTATGTATCTCCTCCCCTTGATTTTTTGTGGTTATCAATGGTACTCCTAAAGGCTATTTTCAAGGGGGCCGTGGTCTGAGACAAGGGGATACTATTTCCCCTTATCTTTTTATTGTTGTGGAAGAGATTCTCTCAAGGTTGCCACCTCTGATAGGTTTATTAATAGACTAAACCATCTCATGTGTCAAACTGATGTTTTCAAATATGTTTCTCCCTTTAATAAAGGCTCCTTACTCTTGGGAAACTATTCGGGGTAGCAAAAAGAGGATAGTCGACCCACTAAGATCTTTGTGCACATTTTATAAAATACTGAGCAAAGACTTATGGGTTGAAATTTGTCAAAACCTTTTGGGTTCTCAACCTTTGGCAAAGACCACGTTGGGGTTAGTATAAACTAAATGTTAACGGGAGTAGTAGAGGTAATCTTGGTATGGCAGGTGTTGGAGGGGTAGTAAGAGTTGAGTCTGGGAGGTTGATTGTAGCGTTTGCAGCTTCCATTGGGCACGGCACAAACATAAGTGCTAAATTTTTATCGATTCCACATGGACTCAGATTTATTGAACAAAAACTTATTACTAGAGTGGAGATAGAGATGGACTCTCAAGTGGTTATTAATTAGATCAAATCTTCTTCTTGTGGTGTCTGGTACCTTGAACAATTTTGGGAGGAACTTCAGACTCTTTTACAACAACTTTCATTCAACTTGCAGCATATCTATAGGCAAGGAAACTCAGTTGCTGACTTCCTTGCAAGGCTAGGATCTTAAGGGGTTACCAAAAATTGGGAGTCAATGGTTCCAGTTCCTGATCTATTGAGAGGCGTCCTCCGCACTAACAAGCTTGGGTTGTCTCAGATTAGATGGTTTTGTTGTTTTTTGCTATTATTGGAGTTCTCTAGTTTTAGGCTCTTGTTGTGCTTTCTGATTTTATGATTTTGTTGTTCTCTTTGAACTTTTTGGTTATAGCTAGTCTGAAGTTCCCACAATATATTTACAGGTTTCCCTCAACCTTAAGAGAGGATATATATAAAATCTAGGGGCTCTGTCCCCCCCCCCCCCCCCCCCCCCCCTTTTGGAAAAAAAAAACTACTGTAATTTTATTGAAAGGAAAACATTGAATTCTTTTTTTTTTCTTGGCACTGGGTGTCTAGGAATAGTATCCCAACTAATTTGTGAGTGCACAAGCTCTCGGCAAGAAATTTTTTGCAAGTGCACAGTTGGTAATTCAATGAGAAAATCCCACAGTCCGATAACCCCTAAAGATTGTTTGCACTCAAGAGGATTTGAACCTTAAACATAGGGAGCATACCCCCAAGCCCAAGGCCTTTACCACTTGAGCCAATCCCTAGGGATTCTACATTACAATACTTGACCTTATTATGGTAGATTAGAAAATAAATAATGAAACTTTCTCAAATGGAAACTTGTTAGACAAAATGAAATCTACAGGATGATAAATCGGCCAGTATTGAGAAGTTGCAATCTTTCCAGAATCACATTTAAGACTGTCTATCAGGGCCAGGTTTTTTCACGGCTCGGTCTGGAATAACCGGGTTCTAGCCCGGAATACACCCGGGCTGGTACCCGCTTTTTAAAACCAGGGCCCATCCAGCCCGGATGCGATTTTTGACACCCGGATACAGGTTTTAAACCCGGTACCCAAGTTTATATATGGTCCATCAAAAACTAAATGCCCTAGCGCCCCCCCTTCCGAATCACACTCAACTCTCATCTACTCTCTCTCTCTCTCTCTCCCTCCTCTGTGAAGTGCAATGCCCTACGCCTACCTCCCCCTGATTCCTTTCTCTCATATGCTCTCTCTCTCTCGCTCTACTCTGCGCCTGCTTCTACGTCTAGGTCTGTGTCTGCGATGCCCTAGCCCCTCCCGAAATCACTCTCTCATCTTCTCTATCTCTTTCTCTGCTATCTGCGATGCCAAACTGTGGAAGTGCTTGAGCTTGGGATCCAAGAGATTAGAACCAATTTCCGTTTGGGTATGTTTTCTTTCTCCCCCCTCTGTTTTGTTCCATTCTTGTTGATTTTGGGTTTTTTTTTTTAGAATGTTTGAATGTTTAAGGAGTATTTTTATGGGTTAGATCTGTTTGAATGTTTGAGGAGTATTTGTTTAGATCTATTTAGCTGCAAAATGCTAGAGCTATGGGTTATTATTATTTGGAAGATTTGTTTAGTTTTGTTATATCTGATAACATATATATATATATATAATGAAGATTTGTTATTATTTGGAAGAAATGGTTTTTAGGATGTTGTATCTTTGATTTTTCTAGATTTTTTTTTTTAAATTAGTTGTGTTCTGGGTGGAGTTTGGAAAAAAATTTTCGGGCCTTTGGGTTCCAAAATATTTTTAGAAATAGTTTGATGGTGATGATGATGATGATTCCTTTGAGGATCTAGACTCAGGCCCTTGTGCTTTTCCCCTTCCAGCTTTTAAAGGAGCAGTACACTTTTTCTTAGTGGGTTGATGATTCTTTACTCTCCCTTTGCTCCCCACTCTATTCTTGTTGCTTGTGCAGCTGGCACCACACTGAAACCTGATTCTACTGCTTCTGCTTCTCCCAAAAGGCCCTGTCATTCAGTTTTCCCAGTTTCCATTACCCAACACCACAAACCAAAGCCCTCTAGGTTGGAAAAAAGAAAAAAAAGAAATACTACAAACCAGACCCAGAAGGCGACCAGCTCTATTTTCAGCCTACCTCATCTCTCTGCCTCTCTCTCTCTCTTACTGTCTCTTTATCTCTCTCTCTTACTGTCTCTTTACACACAGCTTTTGATAATTGTGCTATTTGATGTACCTAGCAGTATATGCCCCCAACCAAACTGAAAATATGTCAATTGGTTAATATCCCCCGCTTGACCAAGCAAACCCAGGGAACTATAAGTGGTTAATGCTTCATATATACAAAGTCACCATGCACTATGTTGTTATTAGGTTAATTAAGATAGTTATTAGGTACATACATGTTTTCTCAAATATAAAAAACTAGAAAGTTGGGCAAGATTTTTATAGTATGTTCTTGTTATTAATGTTGCTAAGAGAAGTGGCTGTCTATGGATATGTATTTGAATGAAAACTCTACAAAATATTTGTTAGTGTGTGTGTATTTGGAAAAAATAAAAAATAAGAATCCATTCTCATCTTAATCTTTAATTTATTAAGTGAAATTTGTCTTAATCCTTGTATATAATCATTGTTCAAAACTATGTTTTGCAGGATCTCTCAGTTAAATTACTTGAAGTTGTATTTGGTGTGGAGATTAAATCATTAATGGACATGTTACTGATTTTACAATTCATACATTGTAATTTTGTATATTGTAATGTAATGTATAAATATCAAATAATGTAATATGTAATGTATTGTATTGTGATGCATGCATTGATGAATTTATGCATTTAGTATTTAGAACAAATTATGCATTCCAACTTGACTTCTTTAAAAAAAATAAAGGCTTTTGAATAAAAAATAATTATGGTTTGAAATTTTGTGTTTTGCTAATTGAGCTTTTAAAACACACATATTTTTAATAAAATAAAGGCCTTTACTAAAAAAAAAACCGGGTACAACCGGATCCACCCGGGTCTGACCCGGACTAATCCGATCAGAGTTCTGGTCCGAATATACCCGGGTTCTCGGGTTGGAATCCGGATGAACACCCCTACTGTCGGTACACGTTTTGCAACACAAACCTCGTGAAACCTCTATCCTCGCATGACAGCGTGCGAGTCTATATATGACCATCAAAATTAGATCCGCTAGAATTAAGATTTTGTTGAAGTATTTCTTTTAACTCTAAAGTCAGGAAACATGGATTTTTTTTTTTTTTTTTTAAGTGGACAATATCCAATCGGCCTCACTTTCGGTAGAAAAATATTATGCACAAAGAAAATTTAAAACGGAAGTCTTCTTAATGTGCGCCCCCGTCTTCTTGTAAAGTCAAATTCGAACAGCATGCATAAAGAATTTCAAAGCAAATGCCCCTCGTATTCCTCACATTTTTAACGACAAAAAACACGAAAAACCTAGTCAATTTAATCGTGTAAAGGTCCCACAACGCTCACCGTCCACCGCAAGCAAACCCTTGGGGCAGTTTTGTGTATATAAACATGCTAGTATTTGCTAGCTAGAGCAGTACAACACCCAAAAACAGCTTGAGATCAAAGCCCTTCCGTAAGTGAACCAAAAGATACAGAATTAACGATTGAGATAGAGATGGCAGTGATCAAGAAGAGCTCAGCAACATCAATGAAGAGTCATTTGTTGGTGCTGGGTATAACCATATTGGTTGTATCAGCACAGTTTCGTGTTGTCGAGAGCAGAGCCCTTCGGCCCACGAAGGGCAGTACTCCCATGGCGGCATGCGGTCAACATGAGGCCGATGGAGCTGATCAGTCAGTTGGAATGGGATCGTTTGTGGTTTCCTCTAACAACTCGAGCAGTAGAACTCATTCTCCACTTAGGAGCTTGGAAGCCAAATTAGCGTCTGGCCCCAACAAAAAAGGCCCTGGTCATTAATTACCCTTTGCGCACTGCAGCTGATCTTCACTTTGTGTTCCTGTAGTCGTTTTTTCATAGTCTTGTTGCACAAAGCCACAAAATGCGAGTTACATTAACTTCTTTTATCTGTTTAGGATTTTCTCACACACATAGATAGCTAGTTTGTAATCCTAGTTGTGAATTTTCGATATAATTCAAGCGCTCAAGATTCATGATGAATGTATTTCGGAAAGAGAACTTTAATGAATTCGTAACTGTTCGATAATTCAATTAACGATGTCCAGACTGACTTCAGAAACAGGGCGGAGGAACCCATTGTGATCAACTTGTGAGTTAAAGACTTTTTCTCTTTCTTTGGTTTCCTTTTTCGAGCAAAGACAAAAGATCTTACGCAGAAATATACAAAATGTCAACCTGATCTTCTTCGACGTTGAAGTCAAAAGAAAATCAAATGTACAGGCAGGGACAGATATTCCCCCCACATGTTTAGCGCTGACTTCGTGAACTGGTGCCTAGTTTTCTACGATGACCACCTTAATTCTGATAACATAAGAATGTTGCTTTTCTCTCGTGGCGTGTGATATATAAAATATCATGTAATACAAATTCCATGTTCCAACCAATTAGGCCTGAATAATTTAGATAGATAGCGAGATGAGATAAGATAGTTTTAAATGAATTGAATAAAATATTATTATTATTTTAAAATTTAAAAAAGTTAAATTATTTATTATATTTTATGTAAAATTCCAAACAGGGCAGGTTCACACTACCTGTGAGTGTTGATTAAAACGGTGATGAAACAATGAATCAATTGATCGATATCGGTTTAAGTTGGTACTAATAACTAGCAGGAACAGTTTATTACTCACGTAAGAGTTGCAAAATATAAATTAAGATATTTTATAATTCACATCACAAATTGTCGGCCTAAATTAGAGGCCTTTATATGCTACCCACTCGATTAATTTCATATTTTCCACGAAAATGATACAAGAAAAATAATTATTTGTGATGAGAATAAATTTATTTTGATAGGAATTTATCATTTTCTTAACAAATAGTTGACTACAAATAAGTAATTTTCTTATAACTAACTGACTACCACGCAGTAGTACTACGCCTCCAAATAAAGAAGAAGAAAGAAACAAACACAAGCAAAGGTAAAAACTTTCTATATGGAAGGGATGCAAGAAGAGAAAGATATAGAAACACGACAGTAAGTAGGAGCCGAAATGTTTGGTGGCTCTGTGGCAAGCACAAAAGTTGAAATTCAATCTCAGGATCGAGCGAGGCCCCAAAATTAATTAGCAGTCCTTTGTTGGCAATTGAAGTGATATGAATTAGTCAAGTCCATGCCTCCAAAATCAACAGGAGATAGTGATACGTGAAGGGTTATTTGGAATGTTGGAGAGTCAAAAAGCAGAAAAATATAGGTGATCTCCTCAGTCCTCCCCTTCCAACACGGAATTGAATATATTCTGGTACTGCTTGGACCAAAAGCTTAGAGGTTTAGCAGGTGGCCTAAACCATATGAATGCTGAGTCATGCTCCGGGTGTAAAGTAAAAGGATGAATGAATGAGAGCACCGTTCCCCACCTACCTGCAAGCCGATGTCGTGGGAAAACAACCAAAAGGAAAGCAGGCATAAGAAGTAAGAACTGTCTTTCTCTCTGGTTTTTGTTTTTTAAAAAAGAAAAGGTGATCGTGGACTATATATATATATATATTATATATATCAAAGATTGAGGCTAATTCGTTCGGAAACTGTTTTCTTTTCGGGTAATATTATATTTTATTCTAAATTATTAAATAAGGTTAAATCGAATTACTTCAAGGAGCAGAATTCCCACAAGGTCGGATCTTTACTCGTCTTACAGCCCATGCCACTTTGTTGTTTGCACTTTTTTTTTAGAAAGAGGACGGTATCCTAATTTTATTGATAGCCCTCACTTATAGCGGATAAAAACTGTGGTTACAACTAGAAACCTGTGGGTTTATAGATATTCAAGAAAGACCAAAACCTAGGCCTAAAAAATCATTGACATGAAACCAAAATTACAAGGTGCCAAAAACAAAATAAAGACAAGAAAAAATAAACCTATAAAAAAAATAAAAACAACCTGCAAGAAAACACCAGTGCAAGCAGATAGTAAAATAACAATGAAAACAAAAGCAAATAAAACATACCTCACTAAGATATCCTCAAATAAGGAAGACCAAGTCTATCCATCCAAGGAAGACCTCTTAACTTACTGGGCTTAGAAACTCTATCTTCAGTCCAATCCATATTCAGACCCTAGCTTCCTGTTTCGCAAGAAAATCTACCATAGCATTACCTTCACGAAAAACATGACTCGCACTATACTCCAAGCAATCAAGACAAACTTGACTCTCATCTCAATAATCCTCAAGATACCAAATATTACACTCTCCATTTTTAATCCAATTAACAAGAATTTGAGAATCTGTCTCAATTTGAACCCAACGAAAACCCAGATGGACAGCACCTCCTGACACCTTCCAGCAAACTCCTTAATTCAACGAAATTATTGGAACCCTATCCTAAGAAGGTAGAAAAAGTAGCATGCATCTTACCTCCGACATCACGAATGACACCCCCTGTCGTAGCCGGACCAGGATTTCCCAAACTGCTCCCATCAATATTAAGTTTAACCCAATTCTGCGGGGCGAGATCCAATTCACGACAGAAACCTTCTTTGCTATAGGAATCGAAATCAAAATATCCAGTCTCTTAAGAATGGTAACATCCTGGCCAGGAAGCCTCAAAACTTTCATATTTAATTGCATAATTCTACAGATTCGAAAATTAATAAAATGCAAAAAAAACTCAACTGTATCAAACTTACCTTCATACCTGACTTTGCAACGCCTTTCCCACAACTTCCAAGAGATAATGGAGGGAAGGAGGCCAAAAATAGTTTGAACCTGAGACGATTTACCAGCATGGCGAAACCAAAAATTAATTTGCTCCTTCCAAGTTCGGAACTCACCCATATGAACACTTAACTGAACAGAAGTGAAACGCCAAACTTGTCTAACAAAATCACCAATACAAAGAACATGATTAAGGTCTTCAATCTGACCCAAAGAACAACAATTACATTTAGACACCAAAGGGATCCCCGCCATTTTAATCTTTTCATCCACATTCAAGCAATTATTAGAGTCTTCAAGAAAATTTCACCCTTCAAGATCAAGAGATCTAAATGAAAAGGATATGAATATGTTCAACACTTTATTTGATATGATATGCATCTGAAAAACTTTCGGCATGACTTTCTATTTCTATTTTGATTCTGATTCTGGTTCTGATATGATACTTATGATTTTGTTATATGGTTGGTACCAACGCTTTTGATATGATATGAGTGCACTCACTTTGAAAATAAAGTGATTTTTCTGCGTGTTCTTTCTTGTGTGCACACTTGAGGCTTCGAAAATGTACAAAGGAAAGTTTAACATTCTGATACTGCCTGATTTGGCTACCGATGATAGCACAACCCTACCATGGGGTTAAACATGGTATATGATATGATATGGTGATATGGATGTGATACGATACGATATGATATGAAATGATATGATAAGATGAAGATGTTCAGTCATGTTATGCTAAAGGGTCTTTGAATATGAACACAGTTGGTTTTTAAATATGAATAGTTTGAAAAGTCACTTTGATATTCTGATAACACGTTTTTGAGATCTACATATTGAAACTAAAATGATTTGTTTCTGCATGCTAAACTCTCTGAAAAGTCACATGTTTACACACTAGTATATGTTCTCTACTTATTGAGTTGTGATAACTTATCCCTTATCTTCATATTATTTTCAAATGTTCGAATGTTTCAGTTGAGGATCAAGAATCGAAAGCACATATAAGGCTATGTGAGCATAGTGAATTAAGTACAAAAATGGAACTTTGGTTATTAGAGAATTTTATTCAGTAGTTTTGTTTTACTCTGTCGACTGGGTATTTTAGAAGGTTGATATTTATTTTGAGATTTTATGGTGTTTAGAATAATTATATTGGAGTAGTTAATTTGAAATAGAGAGTCCTATGCGTCATTGAAAGTTTGGAGTCTATGACTGTATAGTTGAAATATGATTTTTAAATGACAAGAAGTAATTCTCTGACTCATGCTAGACCAAGGCATTACAAAATCACCCCTAATACACCAAGCCATATCCCAGATGCTACATAGCCCGACCAATTCATCCCATAATAGTCCTGTTGCTTGATCTATATGTGGCCCGTAGACAATTGCGAAAGCCCACTGGAAGTCATCCCCAACATTCTTAAATGAGCAAGACACCATGAAATCCCCGATACCATCCACCACATTTTCCACCATCCGTTTATCCCACATCACTAGAATGCCCTCGATGCTCCATTAGAGGGTAGATTATGCCAACACACCTAATTACATGCCCATAAACTCCTAATGATGCTTAAAGAGATAATTCAAGATTTGTTTCTTGTAGATATATGACGTCACGTCGCCACATTTGTGGTTAATTTCGGATTTTGAGATGCTTTTCCTTCTCATTCAATCCCCTTACATTCCAAGAAATTAGTTTTGGCTTCATTGTACAACCTCATTTCACTTGCCATTAACTATCCAATTAAGTCACTTGAGCTCTCTAGCTCTTTTCTTAGCTGAGTTGAGCTCACCATCCGCACCAGCCTGTCTTTGTTCAACCTCAACAGTTGCAAGTAAGGCAATAAATTGGTCTCCAAAACCATTACATTCAATCCCAACACAGCATTGTATCTCTTTAACTTTATAGAGAGACCATTCTGAAGCCTAGGCTCCAATCAAGTGTACAGAGTTCAATGGGGTAGGTGCCTCCCATAACCTCCATTATTGCCTGGAGGACTGGATAGCTCGGAATATGACCCCTGCCAATACTACTTCACACCCCCATCTGAACTGTACAAAACCATAGCACCCTTGGAAGATTCAACCCCTGAAATGGTCATTTCGTGGTCCTAGGCATGAGAGACCTTATCGAAGCCAAAGCCCACCTCCAATGGAAGTTTCGACCCACTCTGAGAAGACACAAGCGGGACTGCACCCTCAGACCCCTCGATTTCGACATGATTTTCTAGCTCCAAGATAGTTACGACGTCCTTAAGTGTCGCTAGCGTCGTCGCCACCACAAGGGTGTCTAGGATGTCGTCTGTTGGATCGCCCATGTCCTTTGACCCACTATGAGGAGACAGGTGGGATCGCATTATCTAGCTCCGAGACTTAAGAAGTATCACTGGCATCGTCGCCACCTCAGTGGTGACCGAAATGTTTTCCACCTAATTGCCCACATCCGTCGACCCTGTTTGTGTTGTTCCAGTCCGAAAACTGCTCGGCGCTGATGGTGGTTTCACGATTTTAGAGACTAGGTTGACAGACGAGCTTCGGCCTTTCCTAGGACTAGGTTGTTTTTGGCCCTCCAATACTAGGTTACAGATAAAGCCAAATGGGCTGGGCACTTTTCTTTTACGGCCCGCGAGGTATGTGCCGCACGGATGCTTCTTTCTCCCTTGCACAGCCCACAATCCACGGATTCTTTAAGCTCAGCCCGAGATGTTGATTTATCCTTTAAATAAAGCTATCAATCGTTTCCCTCAAGTCGATTATCTCCCTTTTAATGCTATCTAAAGCCATATTCTCTGCACCATGACCACTAAGAAAAATGGCCCCTCCTTTGTTATGTAAGTGTTGTAGAAAGGGGCTAGAACCATCCAAAAGAACACCCAAGAGATACTCTATTTTGGATACACTATTTTTTTAATTGTTGATCACCATATCAGTTACCAAGCTGTGGATGAGTATGGGTTCCTTAGTTTTGTCTTCCACCATATTTCTCTTTCTAATATCTCTTTCTTAGGAATTGATTAGTTGTTAAGAGATTGGTGTGAACTTGGTAGAAATGAAAGACAATTTTTAGTCATTGCAACTCATTAGAAGAAAATATCTTTGATATTTCTGCTTTTACTAACCACCCAATCTGCATGTTCCAGTTAATCGATTGCATGCTTACCATGGAGAATTCGAAATATGAGATTGACCATATACTGGCAGTGAGTTGCATGATCACTATGTGAAAGAAATGGGTAATTAGTATGCACTTTCTGAGCCAAACACATACACCACACATACATCCTTGAAATTGATAATTAATATCTAATTTGCAGTAGGATTTGTGCCTGAAGGGAAATGCCTGAGTCTTGTGCCGAAAGAATATATTCATGTTCAGTCATGAGTCATATTGTGGGCAATATCTAGGGCAAGGTTGTATAGACTTTTATTGACACATGATCTTCTGGTGTTCCTCTCTTACATGCTTTGGTTGGTAATCAAGAAATTTTTACATCATAAAAGTTTCTTTTGCTTCTCTCCACGAAAACCCATCATTCCCATTGATGTATAGAGCAGTGAGAGACTCTTAGCTTGTAGGATTGTCTGGTTATTTATTGAACAGGAGCTCACATTGGTCGGGAGCCTACAACCGACAGATTTGTTGTTGACATGTTAAATTATTTCATTTTCCCTTGCTATTTATGAAGCTGACATGTTAATTTAAGTTCTTGTGGGATATAGGAATGTTCAAAAATGATTTGTTCATGATAGAAATTGCCATTGTAGCTTTCATGTAAGTAGCAAGTTAGATGGACTTTATTTCTTTAATTTGGTTCACATTGTGATGGACTTGCTTTGATCATGATAATAATTGGATAGACTTTAATTTGGTTTATTGATGGGGTAGACAGAGAAAGTTTCACTTTATTTTGAATTTTATTTTATAGCATTTAATCTGTTTTAGTACAAAGTGCAAGGATTTTTATATATTACGTCTTAGCACTTTTTTTTGTACTATAATCTTATTTCCGGTGACTTAAAAGGCAAACGAGCCTGCCATGGAGGCATTACAACATGGATGACAGGGAAAGCCAAACTATTCCATTAAACATAAAAGACAATAAAAAACTGGTACCATCCATCTGGTAAATGGACATGTGATGAGCACCATCTGACAAATTTCCAAAACGGTTCTTTAGGCGAAGATAAAGGCTGCGTTTAAGATGATAAAATATTATTAGAATATTAATTTTTAATATTGCATCGATGGCATCAAGATGTTGCATCACATCCTGTAACTGATCCAAAGCTCAGTTTGCAAAGAGAGATAATATAGCCATGACTCAGTGACCCTAAAGATGTGTTCTGTCATGGTGATGGTCAAAGGTGATGAGTAGCCGGAAAGAAGCTAGAACCGAGATAAATTTAATCCTTTGTGACGAGGATGAGCATCAAGCAAGAGTGCCAGAGCAATCATATCCATGCGAGACAGAACTTAAAATTTACGATGACATTGGCCTGAAGCATGTGAAACCACAGCATTTACACAACGAAATCAACCATATTCATCCCGGACGTACGAGCAGATATGGAGTGAGTAATGACATGACTATACCGATCACATTCTATTCCAAGAACAATTCTGATAAGATCCTAACCCAAACAGGTGTTGTCCCTGGTCAAGTGTCACCAACGTATATGCACCAAACACGGCACTGCTGTAAATGGTGAATCAGGACATACATCCACTAACCAGAAAACACCTCTGTTTTCCCCGCTATAGACTCGAAGCAAAATCAACCTATCAAGGCACAGAGACGGATATCAACACCAAGGAAAAGCAGAAACTTGAACTGGGTAAGAAAGACTCATGCAAGATTAGCTAATGGTGCTGCTGTAAATGGTACATCAGGACATACATCCACTAACCAGAAAACACATCTCTTTTCCCCGCTATTGACACTAAGCAAAATCAACCTATCAAGGCACAGAGACACATCATCACCGATGAAAAGCAGAAATTTGAACTGGGCAAGAAAGACTCATGCAAGATTAGCTAATGTGATGGCAAGGTAGATTTGAGGAATGGAAGCTTTTCATAAGAATATAATTTACACATAGCCACATCGATGTTACAGATCCATAAAAGAGTAACGTAGCAACACCAGAAAAGGTTCTTTGATTTGTGAGGAATATCAGCTAAATTATCAGAAATATGCACGACTCCACAAGTATGCACTAACGTTCAGTATAACTGCTTTTGGCACCAGATTTGAACAATGTAATGATGCAAGGGTATCAGTTATGATCATGCTAAAATGAATAATCGACACTAGTAAAACATCATACAATTATATACTAAAATTTGCAACAATTTCACATCCAAGCAAGATCGAATACAAGACTAACTTCTGTATTACACATATGCAAAAGGTATTTGCACAAACAAAATAGAAGACTGTAATTAAGAGGCCGGGTAATAGATATACAAACACGTCAAACATCTGTACATACGTGCAATATAATTGTGCAAGTTGATACCATCCAGAATTTTAACTAAAGATATGTAATGTGTGCATAAATCTATGCTCATATAAAAACAAATTAAATTTCTTAAAAGTTCACAAACAATCATGTTATAAAGGAGCAACAAAAATTCCATATATACACACCTACAGCAAGAACAGGACAGATGAACTTATGCAATTAAATCAGTAATCATAGATAAATATAGAAATTAGGACAGCATATTTATACTGAAACCTAAAGCTAATCATAACAAATTTAAACTAACGTGAGAAAATCAAGAATAAGCTAAGATAAATAAATAGCACCAGCGGATGGGAAATGATACAACCAAAACCATAGTCCTTGGGGGAAAAAATAAACAACTTATAGGATAACATTTGAGAAATCACAGAAATGGTGCAAATACATTTTTATCACATGGTGCACCAATCAGCCTGCCCTTGGCACAGAAAGTAGTACCATGAAAGATGGGAATCAGATGCATGCCATTTGTTCCTGAACAGGGCTGCAAACCCAAAGGTAGGGAGAACGGCACAGGCAGCTGGTATTTCCCACACGGAGCTCCAATACACAATTATTGTCGCGAAACCTCTACCTAACGTATATGGATGAGACAAGAAAATTATTTGAAAGGACTGAATTTAGGGATTCATTACATGCGATATCACTTAATATCCTCCAAGAATATAGCTCTCAAACAAAAAACACAAAAAACAAAAAAACAAAAAACAAAACAGATTAAAAAAAAAAAAACTCGATTAAAAAGAACATAAATTTCCAATCAGATACCTCAAACTCTACTTAGAGCTTTGGTAAGACAATGGCTAAAACCTATTATTATTTACTTCAAAGAAAAGCATCGAAATTGAACCGCATTACTATTATCGAAAAGGGCAATCATCAGCAGATAAGCATTAAAATCCAGAAACAGTATAAACAGATCTAATGTGGCACATACACTATCCAGAATAACACCAACCCTCACTGGCATAGATCAAGATATAAGCCCTAAATCCTAGACATAGATCAAGATTCAGTCTCAGCGGGCGTGTTCTCCTCACTGGCAGTGGTGGTGGCGGGCACCACGGACGGAATCGAAGTCTGCAGCGCAGTGTCGGCGGTAGATCCCGAAGTGCCACGGCTCTTGACGGTCTCGAGCATGCGGCTGCTGATCTCCCTGGAGTACACCTGGAGGATCTCGATACCATCCTCATCTGCGGAGGCGGAGGAGGATGCGGCGGAAAACGCCTCGTCCTCGATGATGTGGGCGACAGCGGCGGCCTCGTCGCGGGGCAGGGTGCCGTAGCGCTTCGAGAGAACAGAGACACTGGACAGCGTGTCGATCAGGCGGTTCACCACGGCCTCCCGGGTACGCTCCGTGGGGGGCCAAATGCTGAACGTGAAGCTGTTGTTCGTCGGCTTCTTGCTGGGCTCTTGGTGGGGCTTTTCCTGCGGTTGAGCCTCCATCTCCACCGCAGGCGGGGGTGATGCGGGGGTGATCTCTGAGTCGGACATTATTGAATTTTAGCGAAGTGGAATTGAAATCAACGGAGAGGATTTGAATCGGGCGAACAGAGCCTCTTCAAAATAAGAACTTTCGAGAGAAACAGAGATTGGCCGTGGTCGTGCGTCAAGTGAAGGGCTACGGTAAGGTTAATATGGATTCTCGAGAATTGTCCAAATTAAGCAAAGAGATACGTAAAAATCAATGTATTTATTACAATTAAGTTCACGTTTGGATATAATTAATATTTGATACAATCTCATCTCATTTTATTATTATAATTTTTTTAAATTCTTATATAAAATATAAAAAATAATTTATTTTGCTAAATCTTAAAATAATAACTATGAGGGATTTTTTCTCCTCTGTCTTAGTGGGACGGAGAAGGGCAACTGAAAGAATAAGAAGCAAAGGCTCAGCCAAGTATAAGTAGACCTTTCGGCCTGGCTCAGGGGTAGATTCCTATGGACGAAACTTCCATGAGCGAGTGTACTGCAAGGGAATGGGACTCGCCGACCTAGAGACCCCTCAAACAGTGTCCAACCCATGAGTGTTTGTCCGCGTAATGGGCATAAAGTATGGGGGATCCTCAATCCTCTAGCATGGAAGGCATCAACGGACCACCAAGAACGCCAGTAGGATTAGAAAAATCAAGGAACCATGTTACATTAATTGCATCACTGCCCAGACTCCACGCCACATTAATGACACTGTCGTAGAGCTACGCCGCATTAAAATACTCTGACAAAAGGAACAACACAAAAGACATGAACTCTATGGGGGCAAACACGATCTGTCCCCCCCCCCAAAACTCCCAGTATAAATAGCAACTCTCAGGTACGAGAAACTCTCTCTGATCCCTAGACTCTCTCACTTACTTACAAATTTTCAAGAAAATTTATTGACTTTGGCATTGGAGACTCCCCAGCTCCAAGGTCACCCTCTCCCAGTTGCCTTCTTCTCAATTTTTGCAGGCCCAGTTCAGAAGAACTGAGCTGCTGGAACTTGGCCTAAAGGCGTACGAAACATGACGTTAACAGTGGTGCCATCTGTGGGATTGTTATAGATCTTATGTGTACTTCGTATGCCTGCGACAATCAGTTCTAGACAGCTCAAAAGAGACACAGTTTCGCAAAGAGAATAAGGAGCTCAAGTTGAAAACTATGGAAGAACGGGTGACAAAGTAGACCGACGAGGTGCAAACGCTTCGCAAAGAGAATGAAGAGCTCAGAAAGCCTAAACGAGGGCAAGACGAGGAGATGGAGCCTAGCGATAGCGAGCACATGGGATCTCGGAATCAAGAGCTGGAGCAAATAGGGAGAAGTAGAGGAAGAACATGCAAGACGAGCTTCACAATCTCAAAGGAAAGTACGAAGAGATTGCAAGGAAGGTGGGCACATCATTTTCGATGGCCCAACTACTCACAAGCATTGGTCTGCCCTACACGAACGAGGTGATGGTCATGCCCCTACCACCAAAGTTCAAGATCTCAACCATGAAGATGTACGATGGAGAGAGGGATCCCCTTGAGCACTTGAAAACCTTCAGGGCTCACATGACTTTGCATGGCTTCCCAGGCGAGGTGTCATGCAGGGCGTTCCCGCTGACCCTGAAAGGGCCAACACGAGTGTGGTTCGAGTCTGTGGTGCCCAGATCTAGAGACAGCTTTGGCCAGCTAGGCCGACCTTTTTGACCCAGTTCATGTCAAGTAGGAGAAGACAGCACCCAGTAGTGTACCCTTTCACCATCAAGCAGGGAGAGGAGGAGAGCATGAAGTCCTATCTATCCCAATTCAATAAGGAGTACATGACCACTGATGACCAGGATGAGAAAATAACCCTGGTAGCTCTTCTGGGAGGGGTTTGGCCATGATCCCAGTTCATGGCCGAGCTAGCGAGGATGACTCTTGTGACACTACGGGAGTTCATGTATCAGGCTGACAACTTCATTAATGCTGAGGACACTCTTTAGGCCTTTTAGAGCCAAGAAAAAAGGAGCTGGAGCGAGTAGAGAGGAAGGCGAGGGTCGCAGCTAGGGCTAAGGCCCACGAGAAGCCAAAGAAGAGTTCCTAAGACAAGAGGAGGGAGAAAGCTCTGACGATTGGACGGGGACCTCGATTTGACAGACCTGTATTTACCATCCACGAGGCTGACACCTTCGCCGCCCGCGAAGACGATGACTGAGTTATTGCCCATTGTTACTACACATACCACAGGTCCACCTTGCACAACACCGAGGATTGCTTCTCTCAATAAGGGAGAAGGGAGCATGAAGAGCCGACGAGGCAACGTCATCCCCTCGCCCAAACACTGGAGTAGGAAAGAAGGAGAAAGTCAAGGGAAAGGAGTGCGGACTGAGTTGATCAGTGTAGAAAGGAAGAAAACCCTCAACGATGACCACTAGCATGAGGGCTGCAACAAGATTGCCCCCGCTCACCACCGCGGGGGGACCTCCACTTGGGAAAATCAAGACCATAGCAGGAGGGTTCGCAAGCAAGGGCACTTCCTTCTCAAGCAAAAGGGCGCATGCTAGGCATGCTTAGTACCACGAGGTGTACTCAGCAGAGTACCACCTTGCCAAGCACTGAATGATTGAGTTGAGCCCAGTCATCCCTTTTGCAGAGGTTGATAAGAAAGGGGTCTTGTACCCCCATGACGATGCGCTGGTGGTGACCATGTTGTTCACCAACTTCAGCACCCAAAGAATCCTCATTGACAACAGGAGCTCTTCAAACCTCTTGTTCTGGGAAGCTTTCACAAGGATGGGAATAGATGTTGTTCGACTGCACCCAACCCCATGCTGTTAGTCTTCGCGGGCGCTGTCTTCGCAGGCAGCGCCCCCCGTCGAAGTACACACCCTCAACAGCTTGCGGGTCATCACGTCGACCTACCACCTCAAGATGAAGTTCTTGACTCCCTGTGGAGTGGGAGAAGTTTGAGTGAACAAGTTCTGGAGAGCGAATATTACGTCCAGGAGCTAAACCAAAAGGATGGTGGGGTTACCAAGGATGACCCCTCTAGGAGAGAGTCAGTCATACATCGCTTGGAGAGCCCTAGCAGACCTTAGTTTACGACTAGCACAGCCAGGCTCAAAGGGGAGTGGGAAGGTGCATGGCCCTAGAGGCAGAGGCAAAACGAGTAAAAGCTCCCTGGCTGACTAGCCGAAGGCCCAATTTCCCTTTTCTTTTGTAATGCCTTATTTAAATACTCTAAACTCTTGTTATTTAATGAAAAGCATGATTTTCCAAGTTAATGCAACACATCTAATTCAAAATTTCGCATTATCAACAAAGCATCGACAAGACGATCTACAATTAACAAAATCTGCAACTACAAAATCATCATCAAATTAATACCTACCTTCCTTGCGATGTCAACAGGTGGGAGTCGATCCAGTCCCAAACTGCCTGAACAACGTACCACCTACGGGATCAAGGGGAGAGTTAAACCGAAGGCCACTCTACCTTCTTGCAATAGAGAGTGGGTCCTGCCCCCCCGGCGGCTCGAACATCTTACCCTGACCCCTATCACTGCAAAGAGTAGACCAACCACATCGCTGTATGAATAAGTTACCTCTCTCATAGGGTACCAAAAAGAGAAGTACATCAAAGCCTGCTTCATCCTTCCCTCGCCGAAGTGCAGGCCAGCCCTTGGCGGCCCAACGACCAAAAATTTTACGAGCGTCAACAAGTGGGAGCGAATCCAGTCTCAAATTACCCGAACAACGTACCTCCTACGAGATCAACGGGAAAGCTAGGCCGAGGACCGCTCTACTCTTCCCACGATGGAAATCGGGTCCAGTCCCTCCGGCAGCACGAACAACTTAACCTCTGCCGTAATGAAGAGCGGGTCCAGTTCCCCCGCAAGTCATGCCCTTCTGGCAGTTTGAACAACTTAGCCCAACCCCTATCGCGGCGAAGAGCAAACTAGCTATATTGCTGTCTAAATTACCTCCCCCGCGGGGTACCAAAGGGATGGGCATATTGACTAAGGCTTCTTTATCCCTACTACAGCGGAATGTGGATCAGTCCTCAGTTGCTCAAAGACAAAGATTTACCTTTCTTGTAAGCGTCAACAGGCAGGAGCGTGTCTAATTGCAAACTATCCAAAAACTTACCTCCCTGCGTGGTTCAAAGGCTGCTTTACCCCTCCTGTGGAGGAGTGCGGATCCACCCCCTCGGCGGTCCAAGTACTTACATCGACCTCTGCTGCGAACGAAGAGTGGGTTCAGTGCCAGCCTAACCCAAATCTTTCCTTTTCCTGCTATGTCAACGAGCGGGAGCGGGTTCAGTCTCAAACTGACTAGACAAATTACCTCCCCAAGGGGTAGAAGGGACGAGTTGAGCCGAAAGCCAATAGGAACCTCCCGCGGAGGAGAGTGGGTCCAACTTTTAGACTACTTGGATACTTACCTTGACTCCCATCTCATCGAAAGAGTGGACCGGCCCCAAGGCCGTCCGAAGAAGTTACCTCTTCAGGAAATGAAAGGGGTGAGTTTGACTTGACGCATTCCGACCTCTCCCTGATGGATTGCAGGCCTAGTCTTTCAGCTACCCGACATTAACAAAGTCTCCAAAGATGAAACGTCGAAGCAAGGGGCCACATGATGTCAATGGGTAGGTGTTGGTTCAATCTCAAACTACACAAGCAAATTACCTCCCTAGGGGGTAGGAGGGGCGAGTTGAGCTTGAGGCCGTCAGACCTTCCCGCGAAAGAGAGCGAGTCTAGGCTTTTGACTGCCTAAACACTTACCCCAACTCCCATCACAATAAAGAATAAGCTGGTCCACGGCTGCCAAAAGAAATTACCTCCTCAATGGTTAAAGGGAAATGTTGGCCTAAGGCGTCTTGACCTCTCCCTAGTGGAGAGTGGGCCAGGTTGTTCGACCATCCGAATACTACACCAAGGAACGCGGATGTCAATAACCAGGCAAAAGCGGCAAACAAATCGCGTCACAGGCCAGAGGGCCTAGGTTTGCAAAGTCCAACTCTTACAAAGCTAAAGGATAAAATGATGATAACATTCTTATCTTCCAACCAGGGATTAAATGCACTACGCCAACGGACAGGAGTAGGTCCAGTTCCAAATAGCCCGAATAGGCTACTCGGACCGAGGAGTCGGGTCTAGCCAAAGGCCACCTTGTCTCCCTGCTGCAGAGAGCAGGATCAGCCCCACAACGACCTGAATAACCTACATTGGCCCCTCGTGCAGCAAAAAGCAGTCGGTTCATTTTATATTCAAACTCCACTGCCACAGGGCCGCTAGAGGTGGGTTAGCAAAGCGCTTCCCAACCTCTCCCCCCATGAAGGAAACCAAAGTCTCCATGACTCTGCTTCACTCTAAAGGGGGGTTTCCACCCCTTCAAGCCGACGACAACAAGCAAGGGCCGACATGTGCTAATGGCACTCCTCGCTTCTTTTAGTTACGTACTAGAAAAAAGTGCAGCAATGCAGAAAGGAAGAATGAAGGGACTAAAAGGGGTAAAGCACCTCCAAGAGACGAATGGCAAAAAAGAGGAAATAGACGGAGAGACATCAGCCTTGTCAAACAAAGTCGCCAAAGGCCCAAGGGGATGACTACGTAACAAAGGCGAACGAAGGCAACACAAGTAGAAGAACGGTCGGCCGGCAGGGTAGTCAGGACTAGGTTAGGCACTGGCGGGGTGAACCATAAGTTGTGTATGACAACAATCCCTGCCTAACGCCAAGTCCAAAATTTCCTGTGACAAAGCCCCTCGGGCCAACCATAAAAAAGAAAAGGAAAAAGGAGGGAAAGCATCGAGGGAAATGTCGAGGAAGAGCGAGATGACAAAAAGGAAATATCGTAAAGACAAGCAGCCCAACACAATGAAGTATCAAGCAATTTCATTAATAAGCAAAAATTACATACAAGTCGTATGGCGATAGCGCACAGGTATGTACATTTACAAAAAGGAAAAGAAAGAGAAATAAAAGCAAAATGAAATGACAGTAATGGCACCAAGGAGCTAAGGCGTAGCTACGTTAGACACCATGCTAGGAGGCCTTGGCACTGAGAGCGTCAACCTCATGAATGTCGGGATCAGGATTGCCGGGCTGGGGAGTAGCAGGCTTAGGCATGACCTGGAAGGCAGGACATGTAAAAGCATCAGGGATCTCTTTCATCGACCTAAGACCTTTAGCACACCCATGCCCCCACAAGAGATCCCGAACCTTTGGGACCAACTTTAGCTTACTGTCCAAGTGGGAGGCGACCTCTTGCACCTGGGACGGGTCGCCCCAGAGATTGGTAACAAGTTGCTCCATCCACTGGTCAGTTTCCCTCCCTTTCTTCTTTAGCCTCTTCCGACAGCAGTTAAGCTTCTCGTTTTTCCTGCTCTCCTCCTCCAAGACAAGTTGTACCCTCTTCAGCTCTTGTTCCAACTACTCCCTCTCTTCCCTCTCACCGCGAGCATACTGATGGGCGGTCTGGGTCATCACGTGAAGGTCCTAGTTTTCTTGCTTAACGACCTCTTGGCCGTCCATAATGAAGTCCGCTAGCTTAGAGGAACTCTGACAACAAGAGAGGCCAACATGGAACGGTCAATAAAGAGAATCTAAAAAATAGTGAAAGAAAGGAAAAAGATGAAAAAAGAAGTGTTTGAACCTCGTGGACAAAGCCAGATAGACACTTGACGACCTAGCTTATAGCTTCCGCACGACACCCACTTTGGCCCGCCAGGCCAAAGAGGGGATAACTTATACTAAACCCTCAGCATTAGACACTTGTGTAGTTGCCTCGGTCCGATGATTCCTACCGACAACCTCTTTGGCATGCATTCCCATCTGGGCGGGCAGATCTCCACACCGACCCTCAAAAACCTGAGCGGACTACAACATCTGGAAGGAGACCACTTTCCGCTTGGTGCTCCACCTGAGAAGGGCGAATCTTCACATGGACCCCTTAAACCTTCGCCTTCTATACAGTTACTAGAAGTAGCAGCTGCCACCCTCTCAATGATGGCGTCCAAGCCTCCAAGCGACTCGAGATCCTTCCCACCTGCCACGGACTCAAGAACCCCCCAAGCAAACCACATCCTCACTAAGGGAGGAGACCCTCGTAGAAAGCCACCCCACAACCACCCACCAGGGAATCTCGACCGTAAAGATTCCCCAAAGTAAGGCGTTAAGTTCACCAGCTTTCGGAAGCACATCACAAGCATCAGTCGGTGGGGCAACACTATAGGAATCTCAGCCAAAGGACCTCTAGCCGATGTGTCCAAGGATGCTAAAGGAAAATGTCCTATCGACACCTCCTCACTAGCAAGATAGTTGGACCCTCCACCGACGTCACAGGGATGGCAAGACGATGGACCTTAGGCGTAGCCAATGCCAGCCCTTTAGGAATCAAGGCTCCAGAAGGGGGCTCGCTGTCAGCCCCGGCCCCCTCCAAGGGAGGTTTCTTCCCCTTACCTAGTGGAGAAGGATCGAAGGGGCGCTTTCAGGCAAAACTGACTCGGGGCCGGGCAACAGTTGCCTTGTCATAAAAAGGATCGTGATTGAGGGGAGGCAAAGAAACCCTTAGGCTTTCCTCAGGAAGAATGTGTTGGAGCTCTTCATCACCCACTCCCAAACAATAGCGATACGTTGCGACTCGACAAGGGTAGCCGTTAGGCGCACCGCCTTGTCTTTTGGAACCCTTCCCCAATCTGCCCGAATAAGAAACTCACGACAATTCACCTGACCCACTGGGAACTCCAATCTAAGGCTGGACACAAAATAGAACTTTGGAGACCAGTCCTTCACCTTGCGATATCACGACTCCAGGTTGGCAAAGGCTTGCATTGCCCTAAAACGGCAGACGTTCCCCATCTGCTGCAACACCTTGTGAGTGAAAAGGAACTCACGGCCAGTAGGATCAGCCTGCTCTGGGTCTGACTCTAGGAAGGCACATCGCCAGATGAAACTACAACAAATTAGAAGCCTCCAAGCATTCGGGTGAAGCCGAGACTAGGCCAGACCAAGGCGATACAACAAATTGTGGATAGGGCAGGGAAAAGGAAGCCTCAAGCCCTACGAAAACATAGAAGGAAAAAGGACAAACTAGGAAAGAGTGACCCTCGAGTGGACTAGGGACCTCGAAGACCATCGATTCCGTTACCAGATAAGTAAGGGGCCAGAGAGTCCAGCGTCGCTGCTTGGACATTTGAACACCAAATGTTGCCCCAAAAAGATGGCCTAACATCGCCCATCTCCAGAGCATCTCCCCCACTAAAAGTCGTGTGTTGAATGGATTTCTCAGAGCTCATTGACAAAGAAGTAGAATGTAGTAAAGAAAGGAGAATAAATGAAAAATAGGAGGAGTTGGAAGAATAAGGATGACAAGAGGATTACAGTGTGGTGAAAGGAAAGAAGACCCTAAATCAAATCACATTTATATAGGAGAAAAGCAGCGGTTAATCTCCCACATCCTGTGGCAGAAGGGAGAGGTATGAGATGCTTTGAATCTCGAAAAATATGCACCACAAAGCGACATGAAGGCAAAGAGCCACCTAACGCCCTTGATATTGAAAGAACTGAAAAGCCGCCACCAAATTTATCGAGAAACGTGTCCACAAAAGTGGAAAGGAAACGATCTCAAGGCAGCCAAGCAACGAGGAACCTCCTCCAACTTCGGGGTCATGTACAAGTCAGCAGAGAGACACCAACCTCAGCAAAAAAGTGGGTTTAAGATTAATAATAATTGTCACTGTATGAGTCCATTGAGAATTAGCAAGGTAACTGTAAGAGGTTTTTCCTCCCTCTATCTTAGCGGGCCCTAGAAGAGCAGCTAACAGAAGTAGAAACAAAGGCCCAGCTCAGAACAAGTAGACCCTTCGGCCCGACTCATGGGTAGACTCCCTTTAACGAAACCTCCATGAGGGAGCATACTATAGGGGGATGAGACTTGCCGACATGGAGACCCCTCAAACAGTTTCTAGCCCTTAAGTGTCTGTCTATGTAATGGGCTGAAAGTATAGGGGACCCTTGATCCTCTGACATGGAACACATCGACAGACCACCAAAAAGGCCAATGGGGTGAGAAAAGTCTAGAAACCACGCCACATTAATGGCATTACTACCAGAGCTATATGCCACATTAATGACGTCGTCGTAGAGCCACGTCATAATAAAAGATTCTATGAAAAGGAACAGTACGAAGGACGCGACTCCATGGGGGCAGACATGATCTATCTCCGTCAAACTCCTGGTATAAATAGAAACTCCCAGGTACGAGAAACTCTCTCTAATTCCTATACTTTTTCACTTGGTTACAAACCACTGTTATTAATACCGTACCAGTACGACCGGTACAGATACTATATATATTTCGTACCGGCCCAAATACCGGCCATTCCGGCCAATATTTCGGCCTGTACCAGCCGATATTTTTGTCTTAATTTTTTTTTTCATTTTTTCACACTACAAGCTCATTTTTTTACCCCCAATTCAAACTAGGCTTTTTATAATTTATATATATATGTATTTATATATAATTTATTTATATATAGACTATTATTTTGAAATATAATTTATATACATATATTTATATATAAAATTTATTCATATATTAACTATCCCGAAACGGTATACGAAACGGTACCGGTACTGAAATATTTCGTTCCAGTGTCTTGACCGGTACGGCATCCGGTACGGAATTCAAAACATTGTTACAAACTTCCAAGAGACGTTACTTACTTTAGCATCGGAGACTCTTTAGCCGCAAGGCCACCCTCTCCAAGTTGCTTTATTCTCTATTTTTGCAGGTCCAGTTTTGAATACCCGAGTTACTGGAACCTGGCCCAAATGAGTAAGAAACACGACGTTAACAATAATAATATTAAAAAATAATATTCTAACAATTTTTTATTCAACTTTCATTTTAACTCATTTCATTTCAGCTCACTATCCAAACCGTACCTAAATTTTTTGAATTTACTTGTTTCATTATTAGTGATAGATCTTCCAACATTAGTTGATTTGGAAATACATGCTAATCATAGGATTTGGATTCAGGGAGGTTTGGAAGATCTACCTAATGCTGAATGGATATCAACCAAAGTTTTTACTTTGAAGTACGTTTGGTAGATGAGATTGACATAGATACAATCCCATAATCCACGCCTTATATTTCTCCATAAACGGCTGTATCGGTTTTGCTTTATTCTCCCCCTTATTCTCTTAATTTGTATATACGTTTATTTCTGTTAGCTTTTGTACGTTACTTAGTTGACTTGCATTCTTTCATTAATTGCATATTCTAATATGTAAAGTTATATAAATGGCAACACACAAGCCTAGCATATTGCAGGCATTACAACATTTACATGGTGTCAAGAGCCTAGGGAGAATCCTGAAACATGTCGTCTTCTTCTACCTCAAATGTCCCTTTCTTGCATGACATCTCCTTAATTGAATTATTTTCCACCAAAACACATCTACCTGATATCCCTACCAAAGTTGCATCCACAAATTACTTGCTATGGAAAGCACAAGTTCTTCCAGTCATACAAGGTCAAGGCCTCTTAGGCTACCTAACAATTGACTTGCCCTGCCCACCCACCACCATCACTGATGGTAGAAATCAATCAATAACAAATCCAGCAACAACAAAATAGTTGCATTTCAACCAACTGATCCTTGGTTGGATCAATAGCTCCTTGTCGGAGGCTCCTCTCTCACAAGTGATAAATTGTGAGACTTCCCATGAAATTTGGGAAGTGCTTGAGACCCTGTATGGATGCCATACTCGCGATCGTGTTCAACAGATGCATGGAGAGCTACAATCTCTCACCAAAGGTGCTTTGTGATGGAAAACTACCTACACAAGGCCAAGGCTCTTTCACTCCATGGTGCCGGAAAGCCAATGGATGATGATGAATTCATCAATTGCCTTCTTCGTGGAGTTGGATCAGTTTTTTATCCTATTGTAGAAGCTATAAATGCGAGGGATATTTTCCCTCTCTGGAAAATGTTGTTGGTAAGCTAAGAGATTTTGAGTTACGTATTTCCTCTCACACATTCCTCTCATGTTGCTTTGTATACATCGATCCTCTGGATCTAAGCCTACCAGCAACAAGTATAATCGTGGAAGCTGGCCCAACTATCATGGAAGAGGAAATCGTGGAGGCCACCATTCCAATGAACGTTCAAATGGGGGTCGTGCTTCTCAACCTTAAAATAGAGGACATAGCAATCAAAATGCAAATCATGATAGTCGAGGATCGCGCATCACCTATTTTCGTTGTGGTCATCCAAATCACAAAGTTGATGCATGTTGTGCCTCAGATGAAGAGGCTGAACAATACCATGCTTTTCTAGCTATTCAAGCGGTGAAAATATTAAAGAATCCTGACTTCCAGACACTGGAGCAACTCATCACATGGCACCAAAGCAACCGAAGCACAAGGTATTAAACCATACAAAGGCATTGATATGATAATGGTTGGTAATGACTCAAAAATCCCTATATCAGAAATTGCTACATTTACTATTCCGAATACCTCATTAAAGTTGAACAATACTTTGATTGTGTCAAACTTACGGAAAAGATTGCTTTCGGTTTCAAAATTTACAACTAACAATCAGAGTTGTTTCATGTTTTATCCTTAGGGTTTTTTTATCAAGGACCTGCAGACAAATCAGGTGATGTTTAAGGAATCATGCACAATGGCTTATACCCCTTGTCTTCATCCATTCAAAGTCTTAATCCAATGGCTCTTCTCACAAATAAAATTTCTGGCAATACATGGCATACCAGACTCGGCCATCCCAACATCAAAACTCTTAGAACTTTGTTTCCATGTCTTTCAATTTCAGACAAGCAGGTAGATTTTTGTGAAAGTTGTGTTATGGGAAAATCAACTAAATTACCATTTCAAAATCATAGTTCTGATGTTCCAATATTTCTACACACTCTTCATATTGATATATAGGGTCCGACACCCATAACATCCTTTGATGGCCATCGTTACTATCTAGTCATAATCGATGAATATTCTTGATATGTTTGGCTATTTTCTTTATCTTGTAAATCGGATGTTATCGACATCTTTCCCAAATTCATTAAGATGGTGAAATGCAATTTAACACTACTATCAAATGCATACAAAGTGATGGTGGTGGAGAGTTTGTCAATCATTCTTTAAAAAGTTACTTTGCATCTCATGGTATAATTAAAAAACATTCTTGTCCAGCCACTCCCGAGCAAAATGGTTTAGCTGAAAGGCGTCATCGCCATATAGTTGAGACAGCTCTTGCTCTTTTGGATCACTCCTCCCTTCCTAAAAGATTCTGGACAACAACGTTTCACACTGCAATATTTCTCATTAATAGTTTGCCTAGCTCTGCACTAAATGGACATATTCATTATCAAATGGTGTTTAAATCAAATCCATCTTATGATTCCTTACGAGTCTTTGGTTGCATGTGTTATCCACTTCTCACTCCTTTTGGCTGGAACAAACTTCAACTTAAATCCACTCTTTGTGTTTTTCTTGTATACACATCTCAATATAAGGGTTATAAGTGCATGGATTTAGTCACGGGCTGCATCTATATTTCTAGACAAGTGGTGTTCAATGAAGAAAAATTTCCTTTCTCAGAAAAAGGTTTGATCTTAGAAAAATATTTGATCTTGAAAAAACCAAACTGGTTTACAAATTGACCCCTACCAAAAGTTGTAACACAAGAATCACAAAAAGAGATCACAACACCAATTGCAACTACAAGTCCAATTTTGCAGGCCAAAAATGTGCATACAAAGGAATCATTTCAATACTCTCGTGCACTTGAAATACAGCCCATTTCTGAGTCTACAACTACAAGAAGACATCACATGATAACACGAAATCAAGATGGAACAAGAAGACCAAAGGTAAATTTATCTACACGGCATTCTATACCAGTTTGTTTTACAGCTGATCTTGGAACCCAAAAGTTTTAAACAAGCTAAAAAAGATCCAAAATGGCAAGAGGCCATGAAGTCTGAAATTGCTGCTCTTCATGAAAATAAAACTTGGAATCTTATTCCTCCATCTCCAAACATGAATGTAGTCACAAGCAAATGGGTCTTTAAAGTTAAAACAAAGGCTTATGGCTCAACAAAACGTTACAAAGGAAGACTTATATCTCGCAGTTTCACACTACTTCAAGGCCTGGACTATGATGAAACATTTAGTCCAGTTGTTAGACCTACCACAATCAGATTAATTCTTCATCTGGCTTTATCTCAAGGGTGGCCTCTCAAGCAACTCGATGTTCGCAATGCTTTTCTATATGGTGAATTATAGCAAACAGTTTATTTAACTCAGCCACAAGGATTCATTGATCCTCAATATCCCGAGTATGTTTGTAGACTGAACAAAGCCTTGTATAGGCTTAAACATGCCCCTCGTGCATGGTACCTTAAGTTTAGAAATTATCTTATGCAATTGGGTTTTCAAAGACGTCCATATGACAACTCATTATTTTTTTGACATGAAAGGTCTAAGGTACTCATGCTTCTGATTTATGTGGATGACATAATCCTCACAGGCAGTTCCTCATCATCAATTGCTGAACTAATTCAAAAACTGTCAATAGCTTTTCACATAAAGGATCTCGGCAACCTCCATTATTTCCTCGGGGTACAAGTCAATCGCACAAGTGAAGATATATATTTGCATCAATCTCACTATCTACTGTCACTGCTACAAAGGTTTGGTTTAGATGGTGGCAAACTAGTGTCAACACCCCTAGCTTCAGGACAACATCTTTCAACTCAAGAAGGAAGTCCTCTTGACAAGCCCACATGCTATCGACCGATGGTGGGAACTCTCCAATATCTCACCATCACAGGCCAAATGTGGCTTTTGCTGTTAACTTTGTTTCAGTTGATGCAGGCACCAGAAGCTCCACATTTACAAGTTGTAGAATGAATTTTTCAAATATCTAAAAGGCACAATAAATCTTGGTCTCCACTTCACAAAATACCAATTTTTCCTCTACAAGGATCCTGTGATGCAGATTGGGTAGGGTCAATAGATGATAGACGTTCAACATCAGGTTTTGCCATTTACATGGGATCAAACTTGCTGTTGTGGGGAGTAAAGAAACAAAGCATGGTTGCTTGATCGACTGCGAAAGCAGAGTACCAAAGTCTCGCAACAACAACTGCCGAAATTCTTTGGTTCATGAATTTACTAAAGAATTTGGGATACAAGCTGTCGACACCTACACTACACTCAGACAACATTAGTGCAATTAGTATGGCCAAAAATCCAGTTTTTCACCAACGAACAAAGCACATCGAAATTGATAGGCATTCGATTATGAGAAAGTGGCAACTGAAATTATTAATCTTGCACATGTTCTAGGTCAAGAACAAGTAGCAGACGTCTTCACAAAGCCATTATGCAGCCCACAATTTAGTTCCAATAGAGACAATCTCTGCATCGGACCAATAGTAACTTGAGCATGAGGGGGCATGACAGACATGCAATCCCTTAATCCATGCCTTATATTTCTCCATAAACGTCTGGATCAGTTATGCTTTATTCTCTCCCTTATTCTCACAATTTGGTTATACGTTTATCTCCATTAGCTTCTGTGCGTTACTTAGCTGACTTTCATTCTTTCATTAATTGCATATTGTAATATATAAAGTTATATAAATGGAAACACACAAGCCTAGCATATTGCATGCATTACAACATTTACAGAGATGAGAAGAGAAATTTCTCATAATGTCTTTTTCAAAAAATCACTCAAACACAAAATATTTTTGAATTTCAGATTTTCAACATTTTCATTTAATCATTTCCAAATTATTCTAAATTTTACAAACTTCAAAACAAAACATAAAAATCAATACAATTATCAATATAATTTTTCCAAATTTCAAAAAAAATATTATATCAAAAATTACGTTCAAACAATCTTTTTAACATTATAACATTTTTATTTAGGATCGTGCTACATCCACTGAGGGTGTAGCCTGAGAGATTCTCCTAATAAAGCCATTTGGCCTTTTTTCATACATTTGTTTTATGCTCTTAAATTTTTTTAAAAGAATTCACGTCATTAAAAAAACACTTCATCTATTACTAGATAAAAAATGAATTGAAAAATTGTCTCGGGACCGCCTCTCGGTGGCCCAAGAATTTTCTTTTCATTTAACTTTTTCTTTGTAGTTTGATTCAACTATGTATCTCCTCCTCTTGGTTTTCTGTGGTTATGAATGGTAAGGGTGCAAATCGGTCGGTTCGGTCCAGTCCGGTGCATTTTTGGTCCATCATTTTTTTCAAACTGGACTGGACCGAACACCCATAGGGACCCGACCAGATGGTAGCTATCGGTCTGGTTCAGTCCAGTCGGTCCATTCGTTCCGGCCTAATTATTTTTTTCTTTTTTTAAATCAATTAATAAAAAAAATTATTTAAAATGCTAAATTAAACTAAGTGACTTATTATCGTAGATTATGTAACAAACTCAATAAAAAAATATTTTATACGGTCAATGATAATAAATTAGATGAGAATTATATTATTAATTTATATAATTACTATATAATTAACTAATAGATATTATATATTAGTTAATTGTTAGGTTAACTAATTTAAAATTGTTAATAGTGATAGGTTAGATGAAGATATATATAAAATATTGTTAATTTATAGAATATTAACAAGTATTAATAACATATTTAAAATTTTATATTGTTAATTGTACAATTAGTGTATAAATAATATATATAAAATATTTGTTTATTTTTATTTTTCATTCGGTCTTGTCCGGGGTGGAAAAACCCCAGACTGTGGACCGGACCGAAACCTTTCAATCCTCTAAAATATGGATCGAGACCTACTGGTGTCAGTCTCGGTCCGGTCCAGTCTGTCCGGACTGACCGTCTATCACCGCTAATGAATGTTACTCCTAAAGGCTATTTTCAAGGGAGCCATGGTTTGAGACAAGGGGATCCTATTTCCCTTTATCTTTTTATTGTTGTGGAAGAGATTCTCTCAAGGTTGCTGAAGAAAAAATTTCAAGAAGGAAAATTAAGTCCATTTTCTCACCCTAGAGAGGCTTCCATTATCTTTCATCTATTATACGTGGATGACATCGTGATTTTTGCAAATGGTAGTAAAGAATCTCTCTGCACTATTTCTGAGTCACTTGCAGTATATGAAGGTTGGCCGGGACAAATGGTGAGTAAAGAAAAAACTTTTGTGTTCTTCTCTAAATACATATCCCTAACAAGATGAAGGGAGCTATTGGGACTCACTGGTTTTTCAAAGGGATCGTTTCCTTTCAAGTATCTGGGAATACCTATCATAGAGGGAAGATTAAAGGCTATTCATTTTCAGGAGTTGGTGGGGAAAATTCAAGAGAAAATTGGAGGTTGGTCGGCCCGTTTATTATCTAATGGAGCTAGATTACTACTCATCAAGCATGTGCTTAGTAGTATTCCTATTCATCTCCTTTCCATCCTACAAATACCAATTCTGTCGTAGCAAATATCAATAAGTGCTTTAGTATTTTTTCTAGGGCTATAAGGATGAGAAACCAAAAAAACATTGGAGAGTTTGGAAAAAAATATGTAAGCCAGTTGAGGAAGGGGGCATTGGGGTACGGGTCCTCCAGGACACTCAAAAAGCTCTTACATATGAAATTCGCATGGAGACTTCTAACAAAAAACTCTCTATGGTCAAGGTTTTTTAAGGCAAAATATGTAAAAAATGATCATGTTTCCTTAATAAATCCGAATAAAGGTAGTCGTTTTTGAAAAATGGTATTAAGAAGTGTCCCAGCCATCCTAGAAAAATCAATGTGGAGACCTAAAGAAGGTTTGGTATCCTTTTGGTTTGACAAGTGGTTGGGAGAGGAGACTCTTGAGGAGATTTTACTAGTCAATGGTAGTCCGGGTCTAAAGCTGAAGAGTGCAGGCTGAATGATGAGTGTAGATCTTCTAACTAGTCTTGTTGGCATTCAAAAAGCAGGAGAAATTGTTCAATCTTTGGGTAGCCAAAAAGAAGGAGTGGATATGCTTATCTGGATGGCTAAGGAGAATGGGATCTTTACTACAAAAAGTGTTTGGGAGGTTGTGAGGGTCAAAGCTCCCAAACTTACTTGGGCTCCACGGATATGGCATCCGATTCTCCCTAAAAATACTGTTATTACCATGTAGAAAAGCATCAACAATGCACTAAGTGTGGATGACCATATTAGACGTACAGGTTTTCCTATTGTTTCAAAGTGTAATTGTTGTGAAATAGGAGGATATAAAGACTTTAACCATGTACTGGCTACTAGTGAGGTGGCAAAGGTAGCATGGGAGAGATGTGCTAAACAGATAGGGTTGCCTTGGAGACAATTCCAAAGCGGTACGAGGTGGTGCAAGCTTGGTTTAACAAAGCTTCTAAGTCCACTACAAAAGGTCAACTGATTGGTATAATCCCATCTATAGTCAGTTGGCAGTTATGGCAAAGAAGATGTATTGTGAGAAAAGGGCTGCTAGAGACACAAAGGGATCTCACAAAGGGATCCCACACCCACTGATGTGGCACACGTGTCCATTTTTCCAAACCCCTCATTTCCCCTTTCCCTCTCTCTCTCCTCTTTCCCCTTTAGCCGTGCGCCTCACCCAACTCGGTCTCCCAGCCACAGCAGTTCCTCCGTCGCCACCGCCACTCATCGGCCACTACCAGGGGTCGTTCCCCCTCACCGATGACCTCCCGACTGGACCCAGCCCCCCAAAGTGCAGCCCCTCTCCCTCTCCCTCTCCTCCTCCCGAAATCGAGCCCCTCACATGGCTTTTCCCTCTCTCCTTTTTCCAACGCCGCCGTCGCAGCCCAACTGCACCACCGCACCAAGCCCCTCATCAGCATAAGCTTCTCCCTCAGCCATCTCACCCAGCCCCTCTCTCTCGCTTTTCCCCAAGCAGCGTCTCCCTCTCTCAGTAAAGCGCCTCCCTCTCTCCCTTATCGGCACTCCACGCCAGCAGTGCCACTTGGACCGCCGAGGTCTTTTGTCCACCATGAGGTGGTCCCCGACCACCATGGTGGGCACGGGGAGATGGCAAGGGCGGGAAAGGGGGGAGGGGAGAAAGGAAAAGAAAAAAAATAGGGGAGACGTGGCACACTCACATCAGTGTGAGGGATTCCTTTGTGGAACCTCGTTGTGTCTATAGTGTTTTCCTTGTGAGAATGGAAGGAAGACGCATTAACATAGAGAAAACTTGGAGACAAATAAAGTACTAGATTGGGAAATTAAGTGAAAAGTTTAAGGCTGCTAAACCATTGAGTGCAAGGGATGAAAGAGTCTTTGCGGATCTATCCTCCTCTATTTTCATCTCCCTTACCATCCTGTGGTTTTTTGAGGTCAAGGCCCAGAAGAATTGAGAGTTTCCTTCCCCCTTCTCAAGCCAATTTTGTTTTGCTTGTTGAGCAAGGCAAGTATCTTCCCTACTTTCCCAAGCGTGTAACTCAGCCTTCGAGGTCAACAAATCAAGTTCCACGTCTTCAAATAAACCAAACTGAAGTTGTTCTTCCAAACAAACTATCCTCTCCTCAAGCCGTTGTATATGATCACTTGTCCAACCAAACACTTCTTTATTCCATCTCCTCAACACCCCTTTTAGATATTTTAGTTTTTTTTCCAACCTAACCATACCATGTACAAATTGAGTTTTACCCCAAGCGTCTCGCACACAATTATGGAAAAGCTCATGAGAGGTCTACATTTGTTGGGACTTAAAAGAAATAAATCCATACGGCTCATTTCTTTGCTCCAAAGATACTACCAAAGGTGAATGATCCAAACTTTGTCTCAGCAAGTAAAAAAGTAACACCCTGGAAAATCCAGCAACAAGGAAGAATTTACTAAGGTCCGATCCAACCTTGCCCAACTTCGAGCTCCAACTTGCTGTCCGTTGCACCATGACATCATACTTCCTTCATAATTTGCTTCAACCAATCTCACCGCATCAATGAAATCATTAAATTCCCCCATAGCAATATTCGGTCTAGGACTCCCTCCAATCCTCTCACCATCATTACAAATGATATTAAAATCTCCCATGACGATCCAAGGTGTGTTACCAGTACGCACGCTACTCAAATCTTCCCACAGCTTTCTACAATCCAGATATAAGCATTTAGCATATACAAAAATAATAGCCACTTGCTTATCCTTCTCTTTAGCTAATATTGTTATACTTTGACCCGTCGTACTCAACTATACTCCCATTGGTTTTCCACATTACCCATAATTTCCCTCCATCTCCCTCATTTGAAATACCACCCCCAAAATCCATACGTTGTTGAAGTCGACTCATACCGTGTTCACCAACAAAAGGTTCAACCATAGCTACCTACCACACTTGGTTTATGACTCTTTATCATTTTTAACAAGTGTTTTCTAGAGATACCAAGCCCTCTTAAATTCCAATATAGTATTGGATTCATAGGTCCAGTTTGGAGGGTCTGCTTTTGGCATTAATGGAGCTCCTCTTTTTTATTTCCACTTCCCCTTCTTTATTTGAGCAAACATCATGTTCTTTTTGTAAATTTTCCAATTCATTTAGTTCTTCAGAATCTAATAAGGAGCACCTTACCACAGAAATCAGCAAGTCTCCCTCATGTGTGTATGTAACAGGTACATATGATCCAGTCCCCTACTGTTCTACTTCCTTGAGGGCAGCCAAGTTAGACTCCAAAGAAACACAATCTTTCTACAACCGGATAGGGTATTCATCTGCCAACTCTACTTAAGGACTAGTCTGTACGCCAACATCTTCATGATCCTGCTCTAATTCCCCCTCTTGTAAATCTTCAATCAATATAGTATCGCCCTTTTCCATACCTTCCTTATCAAAGCTTAGATTATTTTCTGCCCCTTCCATGTCTATTTGCACACTTGATTCTCCAACCAAAACAACATCATTTAAATTTATGGTTTCCACTATAAAGACCATATTATTTTCTGGGTTTAGTATATGATTTCCAGCCATCTTTTCCCCTGTTATCTGGCCTTTCTTCTCCCATCTTCTCCCACCAAATACCGCCCTCTTCTTTCCTTCCTTACCTTTTCTATTATCTAATTCTATTTTTTTACTTGTACTGGCATTATGCCCTTGCATATTGCAACCGGGGCCATATGCAAGCAGAGTCTCATAAATCACATAATGGTATCAACTTAGAGAGGCCCTCGTAATACCAATCGAGAAACCCTCTATTGGCTTCAGCGATGCATCCATCTCGATACATACTCTCGCTCCATCTATCCGAGTAGCACACCTCGTGCTGTTATCACTACGTAAGTAATTCCCCATTGGCAATACAAGATTACACAAGAAATCCTCGTGGTAAAAATTGGGAGGCAACCTAGGAAAAAATATCCAAACAAGGAAAAATGATGGTTCATTTTCTTCTCTTTGCAAAAATATCCAAACAGGGAACAATGATGGTTCATCACAGGCCTCCCGAGCGAAATCTTTGCAGAAATCCTCCTCTTTTGCAAATCTGAGAAACACATGTCGTGGAGTCCGCATGCTAGATATGACCAGTTGAGAAACTAGCCCCCATCGATTGCGAATGAAAGCTCGGATTACGTCCAGAGAATCAGAGATGGCCATTGACGAAGAAATTTCATCATCAGCAAGTATCGGAATGGCTGAGCAGATCTGTCCAATTCCTCTTTCGAGAAATTGATAAGTTTCCCCTCCAATGGATTTTAGCGCACGTAGTGGTATCTCCACTACAGGTAGTGGAATCGGAGTCTGAGAGACTATTTCTGCGAAGGATCGAGGCCTCGGGGGCAGGGGACCGGCCTCGAGGGCAGGGGACCATAGGTCCCCTGCAGCTGTTATCCCCCAAGAGAAACCTTAGTAGAGTAAATAATTTCACCCCTTGTAAAGTTGTAACATATGATATGGCTAAAGCATATGATAGTATAGATTGGGAGTTCCTAATCCATGTCTTGTCAACGTTTGGGTTTTCTCAATAGGTTTGTAGTTTGATTCGACTATGTATCTCCTCCCTTTGGTTTTCTGTGATTATGAATGGTACTCCTAAAGGCTATTTTCAAGGGGGCCGTGGGCTGAGACAAGGGGATACTATTTCCCCTTATCTTTTTATTGTTGTGGAAAAGATTCTCTCAAGGTTGCCACCTCTGACAGGTTTATTAATAGATTGAACCATCTTCTGTGTCAAACTGATGTTCTCAAGCGTCTCCCTTTAATAAAGGCTCCTTACTCTTGGGAAACTATTCGGGGCAGCAAAGAGGATAGTCGGCCCACTAAGATATTTGTGCATATTTTATAAAATACTGAGCAAAGACTTATGGGTCGAAATTTGTCAAAACCTTTTGGGTTCTCAACCTTTGGCAGAGACCACGTTCAGGTTGGTATAAACTAAATGTTAACGGGAGTAGTAGAGGTAATCCTGGTATGGCAGGTGTTGGAGGGGTAGTAAGAGATGAATCTGGGAGGTTGATTGTAGTGTTTGCAGCTTCCATTGGGCACGACACAAACACAAGTGCTGAATTTTTATCAATTCTACATGGACTCTGATTTATTCAACAAAAACTTATTACTAGAGTGCAGATAGAGATGGACTCTCAAGTGGTTATTAATTGGATCAAATCTTTTTCTTGTGGTGTCTAGTACCTTGAAGAATTTTGGGAGGAACTTCAGGCTCTTTTACAACAGCAACAACTCTCATTCAACTTGTGGCATATCTTTAGGCAAGGAAACTCAGCTGCTGACTTCATGTTTGTGCCGAATTTTTATCAATTCTACATGGACTCAAATTTAGTCGACAAAAACTTATAACTAGAGTGGAGATAGAGAAGGACTCTCAAGTGGTTATTAATTGGATCAAATCTTCTTCTTGTGGTGTCTGGTACCTTGAAGAATTTTGGGAGGAACTTCAGGCTCTTTTACGACAACTAAAGATTGTTGTAATTCACAGGCCCTCGACAACAATTAGTTGGGCTTGTATCCCAACTAATTTGTGGGTGCACAGGCCCTCGACAAGAAATTTTTCGCAAGTGCACATTTAGTAATTCAATGAGAAAATCCAGCAGTCCAATAACCCCTAAAGATTGTTTGCACTCAAGATGATTTGAACCTTAGGCTTGGGGAGCATACTTACAAGCCCAAGGCCTTTACCACTTGAGCCAATCCTTAGGGGACGTTCTACATTACAATACTTGACGTTATTATGGTAGATTAGAAAATAAATAATGAAACTTTCTCAAATGGAAACTTGTTGACAAAATGAAATCTGTAGGATGATAAATCGGCTAGTATTGAGAAGGTGCAATCTTTCCATAATCACATTGCCAATAAATTTATCCTGTTGCCATGTTGGTCTGCTCATGGTCCCCTCTGGTTTCTTGCGAGCTGCATCATAATGCATTACCACGAAGCTAGCATAGCATGCATTGCTACTACCACACAACAACAACGTAATATAATAATAATAATAATAATAATAATAATAATAATAATAATAATAATTATTATTATTATTATTATTATTATTATTATTATTATTATTATTAATAAGAGGTATTGGTTATTTGTTTAAGATTGACACATTGAAATTTAATTAAAGGGCTAGCTTTCTTTTCATTTGAGAAGCCTTCCAAATTAATGAATCGGCCGAAGCTCTTTTCCTAGGTATTAATATAACTCATCATGAGAAGCTCCACCCTAACAAACAAACTGACAAGACAAAGCTTTTTATTTGAATCAATTCATTTAAGAAAAAAATCTTAATTTGTAAATAAATTTAAAAAAGATGGCATACATCCAATTTAAAAGATACAATGTGTTATATTATTATAGATTGTGACATTAAATATGTGAATTTATTAATATTGGTTATTATTTAATTTCATAAACCACTATCTCAAAGAGATGTATTGGTTTAGTATTAATGATGTGTTGTTTCAAATGAAAGGGTATGAGTTTGAAACTCCACAAGTGCATTTTGATTTATTTTGTAGAATAAATAAATTTTTGGACTTAGATAGACACAATGCTTGGCCGGCCAAGCCTTGCATGTGGGCCAAACAGTCACAGCACTTGGGTGTATGCACATAGGCCGAATATGCACTTTGATATGGTGCAATACTTTAAAAATCAATTTAACTAAAAAGACACTTCTTAAAACTCAAACCAATGTCCTACATTCTCCAAGGGAGGTGCCTGACCATTAAGCTAAGCATACCCTTTGGTCTTTAAGTAAAACATTATGAGCTTTAAACCAGTAAGTAGTTGCCAGTCGAAAAGTAACAAGTTAAGAGTTGTAATCTTGCACATGGTGCCTATGAATTTTAACATCCTATTCATTCTTTATAAATAGAGAATGAGACCCAGGAATTTTAATATCATATTCTCTCATATTTTCAGTCACCTACATAATTTTGTAGAAAAATTCTGAAGGAAAAACTTCAGAATTGCTATCTGCAGTTGATGACTTTGTTGTATCCTGAAAGTGAATTACTTGTAACCCGGTAGCAAACTATTTCGAGTCAGGACAATTATCACCTTAAAATAATATTCTACACGCCTCAAAGTCTCATTTATTTTTTCAAATTAATCTGCACAATTTCTTCAACACATAGTACTACACAGAGAATTATATAAATAACAAAATACAATCACACATTTCCTCTGCTTTCAGAGCAGTAATCCATGAACAAGGAAAGCGTAGCTGAAATTTCAACACAATTTAGATAAGATACACGACTGAAAATAATACACAATAGCTAGATTTCTACCATGCTAAGGGATGCATGCATGGATCTCCACTTCAAGGTGAGAATGGCTTCCAAGGGTTCCAAAGATGAAAGAAATTAGGAAGCTAATCACGTCCACAAATATTTATGCAAAGAGGTAATCAAAGTTGAGAGAGGATGTCTGTCATGCAATGGCGTCGACTGCAAACAGCCTCCAAAGGCTTAGCCCTTGACATGATAAACCCTAAAGCTGGGTTCACGTCCACCATCTCCTTGTCAGGCCTCTCCCACTCAAAGCTCTGAATAATCGAACCCAATACCAATGAAATTACTCGAACGGCCATGCCAAAACCGGGGCATTGCCTCCTCCCCGTTCCAAATGGGATGAACTTGAAAGCATCTCTTTCTCCATTCAATATTGCTTCAAATCTCTCTGGCTTGAACTTTGTGGGATCCTCCCAGAGGTTGGGATCTCTATGAAACGCCCACGTATTCACCAACAACATCGTCTCTTGTGGTATCCTAAACCCACCAACAGTGCAATCTTCTGTGGAGAAATGAGGAATTAAGAGTCGTGCTGGAGGATACAGCCTAAGCGTCTCGTTGATGACACAGCGAAGATAGGGAAGCTTGGAAAGATCAGATTCATTCAACAAGCGTTCGTGTCCAATTTGGTCGTCAATCTCTGCCTTAACTTTTTGCAATTCCTCTGGGTGATTCAGAAGAAGTGACATCGCCCATTCCATGGTCGTTGAAGTTGTATCCGTTCCCGCAACAAACATCATCTGATCAAGCATAGTCGATGTTCTTGCAACGTTAGAATAAATTTTAATGTAAAACTCTAGCTGCGACGCTAGCTAGCTCCTTGTTTTATTGATTTCAGAAACTCGATCCAGCGCGCACTTTAAAGATTGCATCACAAAGCCATGCTAGTTAACAATTTCGCAAATTCTTCGCATGCAATTTATTATTTTCTAGACACATGATATCTTGTTCAACATATTAATGCCACCACCAATAAATCATCACGTGAGGCATTTCTCTGGCCCTCCACTTGTTCAGAGGTTTTGAATTCTACCAATATCAAAACGAGGGGTACATGAATTAAAGGCAAGAATAAGATCTTAAGATAGGGATCGGTATCATGTATCTTTTATTATCTGCGGAAAATATCATGTTTCGTTATATCTTGTTAAATTTTAAATAACATGTCCACCAAGGTCAAAGTGATGGGCAGATCGACAGAGCACGTTGCTTCGTACCATAAGAAAGTAAAAGGATCAGCTCCTATGAAGAAGAAAGATAAAAAAAGCATCAGGGAATAATGAAAGGGACTGAAATATGCTGCTCACCGTCACGACGCCTTTGATGACATCATCGGAATATAATTCAGGTTCCGATTCTTGGACAGACATCGGAGTTTCAATCAGCGTACTCTTCTGTTCCTCGTTCATTTCCACGGCATTTTTCAGAAAACTGGTTTTCTTTTGCTTAATCTCCTCTATAAAATGATTCAACAATACATTTCTCTTACCCTGCAAGCTTCTCATGTTCTTCTCCAACCCTTTGTAGCCAAACCACCTCAAAAAAGGAAAGAAATCACATATATTCATTCCTAAATGAGCAAATAGTGACTCAGCATTACTGGAATATTCTGCACTGCATTCCTAACTAACTCACACCTTGAACGTGCTGGAATGGAGGAAGATTCTCGAATACTTTTGTAACCGAATACTAGTCTTTTCTTATCATTTTCTTTATGTAAATATAGGACATATAATGCCTATAAATACTGCACTGTTGTGGTTGTATGAAGAGCAGAAAATATATACCAATAGAAGATGAGTTTGGATCAGACTTTACATTTCGTTGAGACATTTCTTCGAATGGTTGTAATGCTCTGTTTTCTTTACTTCTTCATGGTATCACAGAGCCCTTAGGACCTCCGTCCCATTTTTACGATCCTCCATGGCTAAACTCCCTCCTCCCAACCCCAATCTCACTGCCTCTGCTGCCCACACCATCACAATCAAACTCTCTACCACAAATTTTATTCTCTGGAAATCCCAGGTTATACCATTTCTCAAAGGCAACCAATTATTTGCCTTTGCCGATGGTTCTTGCCGTAAACCCTCTCCCACCATTAATGATATTCCTAATCCTGAGTATGATAAGTGGATTCTTCATGATCAATTACTTATTTCTGCTCTCTCCGCTACTCTTACCGATGGCATTCTTGCCCAGGTCACGGATTGTTCCTCCTCGCATGAGGTTTGGACAACTCTTCAAGGCCTCTACTCTGCTCATTCTGATGCCCATCTTATGCAAACACATCTCCAATTAGCAACTCTTAAAAAGGGAAGTGACTCCATTACTGAGTATTTTAATAAAGTCAAAGCTCTCTCCTCTTCCCTCTCTGTTGCTGGTTGTCCTATTTCTTCTAGAGAATTCAATGTCTATCTCTTGGCTGGTCTTGGCTCGGACTACGAATCCTTGGTCACGTCCATTTCCACCAGACCTGATTCATTATCCTCTTCTCAAATATTCAGTTATCTTCTTAACCATGAGTCACGCCTCACTCATCAAACTCAGTCTTTGCTCTCTGGTACTTCACTTTCCGCCAACTCCACTTCTGTTCGTCCACCTTTCTCTCCTTCCTCACCAAACCGAGGTCGTGGTCGTGGTTTTCGGCATGGACGAGGAGGAGGTCGAGCTCCCTCATCTCCAAACTATTTTTCTAATGTCTCCTCCAATCGTCCTGTCTGTCAGGTTTGTTACAAAATCGGTCATACTGCCATGGTCTGTCACCATCGCTTTGATCATGCCCATCAGTTACCACCTCCACAATCCTTCTCGGCTAATACCACTACCTACACTCAAACTCCCACTTATCCAAACAGTTGGTTCCTTGATACAGCGGCTACAAATCATTTTACAGCCGATTTCTCTAACTTGAATCTTGACTCCCGTCAGTATCAAGGCACTGATCAAGTCTACATCGGGGATGGTTCTTCTCTCCCAATTCAGCACTCTAGCTCTGGACTTCTTCCCACCCCAAATGGCAAATTTCTTCTTCGTCATTTATTACATGTTCCCTCTATTTCACGAAATTTATTATCTGTTCGTCAATTTTGTCATGATAATAATGTCTTCTTTGAGTTTAATTCTTCTGGTTTTCTTGTGAAGGATTTGCGCACACAGACGGTTCTTCTTCAAGGAACCATTAAGGATGGCTTATATGTGCTTCCTGCTGATGCTCAGGCCATGTCCAAACATGCTCTTATTGGTGAACGTACTTCCCCTCAAATTTGGCATTCTCGTCTAGGTCATCCGTCTTCACGTGTTACTGCCTTTACCATACAGCAATTTCATCTTCCTGTTACTACTACAAGAAATAATCTGCAACCATGTGCTGCTTGTTTCCAAGCCAAGGCTCATGCTCTTCCCCACCCTTCCTCACCATCTCAATCCTCCCAACCTTTTCAACTTTTATTTTTAGATGTTTGGGGACCAGCGCCTGTGCTCTCCTCCAATGGTTTTCGTTATTATTTGTCTATTATCGATGACTTTAGTAAATACATCTGGTTTTTTCCTCTAAATGCTAAATCTGATGTAACTACTATTTTCTTGGCATTTGTTCAATATATAACTAATACCTTTTCTTCTAAAATCATTGCAATACAAACGGATTGGGGAGGTGAATTCCGCTCACTTCCAAAAATTTTACAACATTTTGGTATTTTCCATCGAATAACATGTCCATATTCTCATCCTCAAAATGGTAGTGTGGAAAGGCGTCACCGTCATATTGTTGAAACTGGACTGTCCTTACTTGCTCAATCCTCTGTACCTACTAAATTTTGGATTGATGCTTTTCAAACTGCCGTTTTTCTTATTAATCGCATGCCCACCCCAATTCTACAAAATCAATCCCCTTTTCAAATTCTGTTTAACCAAACCCCTGACTAATCCTTTCTACGTGTTTTTGGCTCAGCTTGTTGGCCTAATTTACGTCCCTTCAATAAACACAAAATGGACATGCGCTCTCAACTTTTTGTCTTTCTTGGTTATACATCTGATCATAAAGGGTATAATTGTCTTCATGTTCCAACTGGTAGAATGTACATCTCATGGGATGTGTGCTTTGACGAAAACAATTTTCCCTTTTCCCACAACACTGGTCCCCCAGCGTCTATGCCTCCGATCCATCCCTTAGACCAAACAGCTTCTGGATTTCTACCTGTTGGGCCCGAAACCACTTCCCACTTACCAGATCTTCCTTCCGCATCATCCGGCCCAACTCAAGCCCATCAATTCGACCGTCCCATACCCAACCTTCCAGGTGAGTCTCTGCTCTCACGTGATCCTCCCATACCCACATCCACGTCGTCTCCTTCCTCATCAGACCCTAATTCCTTCTCTACCACGATAGCGCCGACACCCATCCCCACAAATCCTAATTCCTTCCCTTCACAGATCGCACCGCTTCCTTCCTCTACTGACTCCAGGTCCCAATTAATACCATCTTCGGCCTCCTCCGTGCCTCCTTCTTCAAATCTGCAGCCTAATACCCACTCTATGCTCACCCGATCCAAAACAAACACCACTCGACCAAAACAGCGATTTGATGGCACTATATCTTGGCCCGTTACTCATCCATCATCTCATCTCACCGAAGCTAAGCCTATTCCTGAGGAGCCTTCCACTTACACTGAGGCCTCGAAATTCCCTGCCTGGCGTTCTGCCATGGCTTGTGAATTTGAAGCTCTCATTCACAATAAAACGTGGATTTTGGTTCCCCCTCATCCCTCTCAGAATATTCTTGGTTCAAAATGGGTCCTCAAGACCAAGAGGCATGCTGATGGTACTCTAGAGCGTCGAAAAGCTCGACTGGTTGCTAAAGGGTTCCATCAGCAACCTGGTCTTGACTATTCCGAGACTTTCAGTCCAGTGGTAAAACCTGTCACCATCCGTTTATTACTCTCCATTGCTGTCTCTCGGCACTGGCCTTTGCATCAGCTCAATGTTCAGAACGCCTTCCTTCACGGAGACTTAAAGGAGGACGTCTTCATGCAGCAACCTGTCGGGTTTGTCAATTCTGACTTTCCTCAGTATGTATGTAAACTCAAAAAATCCATTTACGGACTTAAACAAGCCCCACGGGCTTGGTTTTCTAAACTAAGTTCAAAATTAATTGCTTTGGGTTTTCATGCATCTGTTTCTGATTCCTCCTTGTTCATCTTTAATTCTGATTCTACAACTGTCTATGTACTTATTTACGTAGATGATATCATAGTTACGGCTTCTGATTCTGCACTTATCACTGAATTCATCACAGCTCTTCGCACTACCTTCCCTGTCAAAGACTTAGGCACCTTACATTACTTTCTAGGAATACAAGTGACTCGTAACCCCACTGGTTTGTTTCTCTCTCAGTCCCGATATATCTCTGACTTATTGTCCCGCAATAATATGGATAACTGTAAACCAGTGTCTACCCCCATGGCAACCTCGACTAAACTTAGTGCTCTTGATGGATCCACTTTTGAGGATCCACCGCTTTACCGTAGTGTCGTTGGAAGTCTTCAGTACCTTGCCTTTACTCGTCCTGATATTTCTTTCACTGTTAACAAAGTTTACCAGTTTATGCATTGTCCACGCACATCTCATTGGCAAGCAGTTAAAAGAATACTTCGGTATCTTCGTTCCACTGCTACCTTCGCTCTTTGTTTTTCTTCTGTTTCCTCTCCTAAACTAATAACTTTCTCTGATGTTGATTGGGCTGGTTGCCCTGATGACCGGAAGTCTACCGGTGGTTTCTGTATCTTTTTTGGTTCACATTTAATTGCATGGGATTCCAAAAAGCAACCCACGATTGCTCGCTCTTCAACTGAAGCTGAATACAAGTCTGTCGCCAATACGGCTTGTGAATTACTATGGTTACAATCTCTTATTCGAGAATTAGGAATTTGTCTTGCTGATCCTCCTACTCTACTATGTGATAATATGGGTGCTACTTATCTTTCTGTAAATCCTGTTTTGCATTCTAGAACCAAGCATGTGGATCTTGATTTTCATTTTGTGAGGGACCGTGTGGCTGCCAAGACACTGCATGTGACTTTTATCTCCAGTAATGACCAGCTGGCTGACATACTTACTAAATCTCTGTCCACTACTCGCTTCTCTGCATTACGATCAAACTTAACCATATTGCCTATTTCGTTTGCATCGAGGGGGGATAAAGGAGCAAATAGTGACTCAGCATTACTGGAATATTCTGCACTGCATTCCTAACTAACTCACACCTTGAACGTGCTGGAATGGAGGAAGATTCTCGAATACTTTTGTAACCGAATACTAGTCTTTTCTTATCATTTTCTTTATGTAAATATAGGACATATAATGCCTATAAATACTGCACTGTTGTGGTTGTATGAAGAGCAGAAAATATATACCAATAGAAGATGAGTTTGGATCAGACTTTACTTTTCGTTGAGACATTTCTTCGAATGGTTGTAATGCTCTGTTTTCTTTACTTCTTCAATTCCCAAGTTCGCAAAGTATATCCCTTTCATATCACGGAGACGTTGCTTCCCCAGATCCGTGCCTGCAGCCTCCTCTCCAACGCACGGCTTTCCAGTCACCATTCTCATGATTACATTAAACATCAAAAGTGTGAACAAATACCTAAACTCCACCTTTTGAGGTTGATCTACATTTGAGGACTTGAACAATTGGCAAAGGAGGGAGTGTACTTCTTATTGTCGGATGATGGAAGAGTTTTGAAGGCTGTTCTGAGAGAAGCGCTCGAGGTTCAAAAATCTTCGTAGGTTACGCCATAAATGGCCGTATGGAGCCCAAACTGGAGCAGTTAAGTTGTAGGTGAAATTCTCGGCTGCCATGGTGAGTGGACGATTTGCAAATATAATGTCATTTTTGGTGAAGCATTCTTCAATAGCAGAAGGAGAAGACACAACGAGGATTGGGCGAGAACCATATTTGATATAGAGAATTGGACCGTACTGGAACGAGAGGGTCTGGAGTGCTTGGTAGAGAGGTGGTTTAAGGTGGTGGAAATGGCAGATTATTGGTATGGAAAATGGGCTGGGTTGTAACGCCCCAAACCCGGTTGGCTAGGAGAATTACTACATGTCACTCATAAACATGTCTCCCAACACATCCAAAGAATAATCTCCAAAAAAAAAACTTCATAAATGAAATCAATCTCATATCTTCTCAATAATCTCATTAAAAACTCCACATAATCTTTAATGCAATCATAAAAATATCAAAGGGTCCACAATCTCCCGGTAATAGTAACATACCAAATTGATAAAACCATGGGTCCTACTAAACCCGAAAATATAATTAAAACTCAAAGACATTAAAACTAAGGACATCAGAAGACCTTCTTCTAACCACATCTCCTCAACTTAGACACGTTCACCAATCTAATCCAGATCCTCATTTGGACTCTCCATATCATCTGAAAAATATTATCATGATAGGGGGTGAGTTATCACAACTCAGTAAGCAGAAATCATATGCTAGAGTGCAAACATGAGCATTTACAAAGAATAACATGCAGAACAAAATATTTTCCAGAGTTATCATGCAGAACAGAACATATTTTCAAGAGTAACAGAGCGATGGTTTTAAGACAAGTAAAAACCCATAGTACTTTGGCATAACATAAACTGAGTATCATCATCAGATCAAAACAGAGCATCAAACAGAGCAGAGACCATGTTTCACCCCCGTGGTAGGGTTGTGCTAACCCCGGTGGCCAAACCAGGCAGAGACAGAGGTGAAATCTTTCCTTTATTCTTCTCGGAGCCCCGAGTGTGCACACAGGAAAGACCACAATAAAACCATTTTGTTTCCAAAGTGGGTGCACTCAGAGACAGAGAAGTTGGTACCAACCCAAATAGAGCAGAGCATAACAGAGCAGAGCAAAGCAGAGACAGAGTCAGATACGAAAACCAGTACACCATGCCAAAGGTTTTCAGATGTTATATCAAAATAATACAGAGTATCAAAACAGAATCAGACAGTTTACACACACTGAACATAAAAGCCAGAACATCCTTTCAAATAAATGCACAACTTTTCATATTCTCAATATCGCTCATTTTTCAAATTTCAGAAATCACATGACAGAATTTAGCTCATGTCTACACAATGCATGTCAGAACATATTTTTCTCTTTTTCGTACAGATTTCATGAGTATGCAAATAAACGACCGAGGTTGGTTTTGTTTTTCCCAAGTTCTCTTTTCACCACAAAAAATGTAAAGTTTTCAGAAAATCAACCTCAGTCTCAAATAATTCGTGTAAGGCCTAGCATAGGAACCCCGCTTACCTGACTCCTGCAGCGTATTATCTATACCTTGAAATTGACCTCTATCAATCTCGTCGCCTATTCATAAAAAAAATATATATAAACTAAGTATTAAAAGAAAATAACACAACCTCCATCTAAATAATTATAACCCACAATTCCAAACCATATTGTAGCAAAAATAGCTTACTAAGTCAATCAAGTAGTAATCTGGACAGCCCTAAATTCAATCCAAAATATCACATACTAATCTTAATATTTACTAAAACATCCTCCAAAGTCAACATCCAACACCAATAATCAAAAATTCTAAGACCATTCTAATACAAAGTGTTGGCTTACTCACTTAAATGACCAAGAACTAGGAATCACAAGCCACGGAAGCCCAAGAACTGACGAAATGCAAACTCAACTCACGACAACAACAAGCTGCAGAAATGAGGATAAAAATCAAAATAAATTCGAAGAAGAAACTGCATGAGTACGCTACAGCAATAAGAAATTTCCAGCAAAGGCTTCAATGCCTACCCGAAACACACCAACCCGAAATACTCCAACGCACAGCAACCAGAAACTCACAAAATGCTACTCAAACTCACGCAAGGACCAAAAACTGCAGAAACGAAATGGAGAGAGGATCGATTGAGAGGATGCATTAAAATAGAGTCTTGTTGCATAACAAAAAAAATGGAAGGAGAAGAGGTTATACCTGAAGACGAAATCTTGAACAAGAGGAAGAGAACCAACGGAAAAGCTGGAGAGATGCGAGAGGGAACCCCGTGCTCTGCTGCAAAGTGAGGGATTGATTTAAGTGAAAACTGAAATGGGGAGTTATGGGTATGAGTTTCGGAAGCCACAAAATAACGCCAACAACAAGGAATAAAAATTAAACCCAACAAAAAAAAAAAAAAAAGAGACAGAATGGAGAGACGTGCGAGAGAGAGAGGTGCGGAAGAAACTGAAATGGGGAGTTATGGGTATGAGTTTCGGAAGCCACAAAATAACGCCAACAACAAGGAATAAAAATTAAACCCAACAAAAAAAAAAAAAAGAGACAGAATGGAGAGACGTGCGAGAGAGAGAGGTGCGGAAGAAACTGAAATGGGGAGTTATGGGTATGAGTTTCGGAAGCCACAAAATAACGCCAACAACAAGGAATAAAAATTAAACCGAAAAAAAAAAAATGGAGAGACGTGCGAGAGAGAGAGGTGCGGAAGAAACTGAAATTGAAGCAGAGAAATGTGGGAAGAAAGGAGAGAAAGAAACGGAAGTTGAAGAAGAAATACTCACCTCCAAAAACGACGTCGTTCGGGACTCATACTAAACACTAAAATGGCTGGGCCATTTTCACGCCATGATCCGGGCCTCGCAACGCCTGGGCTTTACATCCTCCCTCCCTTACAAAAAATTCCGTCCTCGGAATTTGCTATAAGCTATAATAATTTCCTTCGAACAAGTGAGGATATTTTACCCGCATCTCTTCCTCGAATTTCCAAGATGCTTCATTTTAAACATTCGAATGGTAACCCAACTGATTGGCATTTGAATGAGAGAAGTTGACGTTCGTTAAATATAGTTCAAACGTATCATACTTATGTTTGAACATTTATGCATCCGAACGTTAATTAGAATAAACGTTCAAAATTTCGTTCGGACGTAAACGGACTAATGTTCAAACGTAAGCGTTAACGTTCGGACGTTATTTCGAATGTAAACGAAGGAGCGTTCGAATGCAAGTGGTACGTTCGGAGGTTTGTTGGAACGTTAATCGTTGACTCATTCAAACGTTTTGTTCGTTTGAGGGTCAGAACGTTCGAACTTAAAGGCCTACGTTCGAATGTTACGATACACAATATGTATTCACGTTTGAACGTTGGTTCAAATGTGAACAAACGTTCGAACGTTTTTACTTTACATTCGAACGTACAGATCAAATATACTAATTTCATAAAATTTAAAAACATATTACTTGTTTCATCATATTACATGCCATCAATTAAAAACTAACAATGTCTTATAAAATTTTAAAATTAGATATTAAAACTAGCCACCACTACAAAAGATAAATTTATTTCTTCTTTTTTCCTCGCCCACCGCGATTCTGTTGCAACGACATCACACGCTCCATTTACTCCATCATCTCCCGTTGCACTTGCTCTTGCATTTCACTGCATATTCTTTCCTCCTGGTCTCTCTGTTGGTCCTGCAAACGCGTCTCTAAATGAGACTGTTGTTCTAAGAGAGACTCTAACTCTTGCTGTCTCGACCTCATATACTCATTCTCACGCCGTGCAGCTTCTAAATCTGTCGTATGATTATTAATTTGTAAAGTCGATGAGGTTGAGGAGGATGAACATCTATGCTTGATAGATCGTCCCAAACCTCTTGCCATACTAGACTGCGGCCTGAGTACTTGCTTGAATATGTCTATGTCACTAGGAGAGGATTCCCCAGAAGTCGACTGCATCTCCGTCATTTTTTCCTGTAATTTGAAAGGTAATGATCGTAAATAATTAGTAACGTATTAAAAGAAATAGAAATAAAAACTAAATTATTCAAATGTTACATAAATAATTTATTTAACAAAATTAATACTGCTTACATAATTATCTGCAGCGACAGGATCCATCCACTCACTATGCTCATTAGTGTGAGTAGCAGCATAGACATGAATGAGGGAAAAGTTTTCATGAGGGAAAAGTTTTCAGGATCATCACGTTTCTAACAAAGCGACATTAGCAATTTTAAAAATATAATGTTAATACTTAAATAAAAGAATATCAGGAAAATAAATGAAATCTAAAATTTTTTAATTACCATTTTTCAGCAAGATGGTGGAATGACCTTGAACCGGCATGATGGTGGATAGTCAGAGCGGATCTATTTTGTGCATTTGTAGAACTCAAGTTCTACAAAATATATTAAGAATGTTAATTGTAATATGTATACATATAATATATAGAACGAATATGAATGTAAATAATTAAAAGATATAAATGTAAAATACCTGATAATGGAGATGCAAAAAGATCACAACACTTTCTCTAATCATCTAACTTCATCTGCTAAAAAGGAGACTGCGCAGCCTCTTCCAACGTCTCAAACTTCTTGAAGTGGTCATGACATCGTCCTTTGTGACGTCGGAATAGTGTAGCCATCAACTCATTCACGGTTCTCAAATCCTCGCTACGGCCAAAGTCGAGGTCGAATTCATTCTAACAAGGGAATCAGATCAAAAATATGATATACTAATTTAGGTGAAAAAAATGTACTCTCAAAGTAAACTCACCAGCACACGACTTCGAATGTGCTCCTTAATCTCATTTGGAACATCTCGCCATGAGCGCACATAAAATGGAGCATAAGCTCGAACTACTGTGCCAATATAGGAGGAAAGCGCTGCTGCACTATCATTCACTCTTCCAGTGGAATTATCAGGAATTGTGATCTTCAGTTTTTCGTTCCTTCTATTTTTTTCAAGAGAGATGCCACGTGTATAGCCACGACCGCGACATGCAGATGCGTCAACTACATGATAATAGATAGTATAATTATAAATTATATAGTTATCGAGACAAAAGTATTAACTATATGATTAACTATCAACGACAATATTTCCTTACTGGTAGGTGTCGACTGGCTGTTGTTCTCTTCTGTGTTAACTTGATTTTCAGGAACGGATTCCTCGAGTGGGAAGTCCTCAATGGGTTCAGGACTTGGACTTGGCAGAGGCACATTTCTCCGTTGTCGTTTTGGCGGCATTCTTGAAAATAATTAATTATATCAAAAGAAATTAATTAGAAGAAATTATGAAAATTCAAGATATTTTATAGTCACCTATATGAATTAAATATTTAGTACTTTTATAATTCATCTTCGGATGAATTTTCCATGCTTGTTTTAGAATCTCCATCAATAACATCTTCATTATCATCATGCACCTCTTCTTCATTGTCCTTATACACCTCCTGTCCGAATTATGATTCGTCTTCATCTTCTGACTCTTCCTCTTCTTCTTTCTCCTCACTTACTTGAATTAAATGATCATTTAATACAGACGGGTCGAGATGGACAGGTGGGACATCATCTCTACACAAGGGGAGCAACTCGAGTGCACCGAGGTCAACAAACAAGTTAATATCCTCTTCATCTTCCTAGTATGCCTCTACAATCAGAGTATCATGATCTTCATCTCCGCTATTCTCATAATCTGCACTCATTCCTGTTTCATATATATTTCGAGGGATAAATTTTTGTACGACTCGACAAGTTATCTCTCCACTATCTTCATCAGCACTTTTCATTGGATCAATCAAGTAATAGACTTGGGTAGCTTGACAAGCCAATACAAATGGATCACCTTCGTACCATTTAGATGCAGTATTGGCACTCGTAAAGTGATTATCCCTATGTATCGAAACTCGACCACCGCCTAGATCCCACCAATCACATTTAAAGACATATGTTACAGACTTAACCAGATATTTCAATCCGATAATATCACGTATGACACCATAATAGTCAATATCATCTGTTCCATGACTCCCCTCGACCAACACACCACAGTTTTAAGTCTTTCTATTACGTTCACGGTCCAAAGTATGGAATCTATAACTTTGAACCGTGCATGCAGTGTATCGAAGTGCTCTATTTGAGAGACTACGGGTCAATGCATACAATTCAGAAAAAATTGATCCGGGATCACGAGCACGTTGTTCCAAAATCTAAAAATTAAAATAGTATATGTTTATTATTTCATTATCCAGAGTTAAAAATTTCAAAATATAATATATATTTAATTTTAGTTCATACACGTTCTTCAAACCATCCGGAAAATTCTTTCTCGTGTCTTGCCTCTATATTTTCTACACCTTCCGTCCTAAGTTTGTCCATGTGCTTACTGTTATAACATGTTGCAAAAGAAGTATATTTTGAGCACAACAATTATAGTTAATTTTAAGAAAACTATAATTATTCGAAGTATGGAATGACATACCTGAGATAATCATCAATCTCCCGGCAATTATTTAGCACATACTACCAAACTTTACCCAACTCTCCGTCAATTAAATCGTAACCCGTTTGTGCACCCAAGGGTCGTACATTCTGGGAAAACACTGATATCTCACGAGGAGGCGAAGCAGCAAGATCAGTATTTCGCTCTTGACGATTAAATCTTGTCTCAACACCACGAAGATATAGAGAGCAAAATGTTAACCATTCATCGTGTATATAGGCCTCTGCTATTGAACCCTCAACTCTGGCTTTATTCCCAACAGTGCGCTTCAGTCGACCCAAATATCTTTCAACTGGATACATCCAACGGAATTGCATTGGTCCACCCAAAAGTACCTCTCACGGTAAATGTATTGCTAAATGGACCATGACATCAAAAAATGATGGTGGAAAGATCTGCTCGAATTTACATAGTATAGTAGCAATGTCTTCTTCCAATTTCGACAATACTTATCGATTTACTACCCGAGCGCACAAATCCTTAAAAAACATACAGAGTTCAGATATGGCGATACGTACATTAGATGTTATCTTCCCACGAATTCCCACAGGTAATAACTTCTGCAAAAATACGTGACAGTCATGACTTTTCAATCCACTGATTTTCCAGTCATCAGGACTCACGAATCTACCAATATTTGAAGCATAACCATCTGGCAACTTCACACCTTGCAACCATTTGCAGAAATCCATCATCTCCTCCCTGGTCATCGTAAAACATGCATGTGACATGACCACCCTATTGCCTTCCACCCGCAAATGTAGATTATGTTTAATTCTCATTCTCTCAAGATCTTTTCTCGTCTTGATCGTGTTTTTTGTCTTTTTGTTAATACTCATTAATGTACCCAGTATATTATCACAAATATTCTTCTCTAGTGCATTACATCCAAACTATGTCACAACATGCAGGACGACCAATACGGCAAGTCAAAAAAAATACTACGCTTTGTCCAATTCAATTCTGCTGCGCCTCGTTTTCTCTTGTTCTTTTCCCGACTTTTGCCAAAATTGTTCACTCTAATATGTTGCAGTTGTTCCACTATCTCTTCCCCAGACAACTCTTTTGGTGCAATTCTATCCTCTACTCTCCCATCAAACTTAGCACATTCTCTTCTCCATGCATGATTTGCTAGTAGATAACGTCGATGACCCATGAAACACAACTTATGAGAATATTTTAGCCACTCACTAGCAGTTTCTTTATTACACGTCGGACACGCTAACTTCCCTTTCGTACTCCAGTCGGAAAGATTCTCATATGCCGGGAAATCATTTATGGTCCACATTACCACAACATGCATCTGAAAAGATGTCGACATGGATGCATCATAAGTTCTAACACCTGTTTCCTATAACTCTTTCAGCTCTTCAATCAACGGCTGCATGAATACGTCAATGTCATTTCCAGGTGATCTCGGGCCAGGGATGAGTAAAGTTAACAAAAAGTTTGGGGCCTTCATGAACCTCCATGGTGGAAGATTGTACGGAATCAATACTACGGGCCAAGTGCTATAACTTGTACTTATATTCCCAAAAGGGTTGAATCCATCTGTTGTGAGTCCCAGGCGCACATTTCGAGCTTCTATCCCAAACTCTGGATATTGATTATCGAAAGACTGTCACGCAAGTGAATCAGCTGGGTGCCTCATATATGCGTCATTCTTAAGTCTTTTCTCCTCGTGCCACCTCATATCATGAGCTGTTTTCTTACACATATATAGTCTTTGCAACCTAGGTTTCAAGGGAAAATACCGCAACACCTTAACCGGTACGTTTTTCTTACCCTTTCACCTCAACTCTTCGCATACAGGACATGCTTGTTTCTGCTCATTCTCCTTTCAGAACAAAACACAATCATTCTTGCATGCATGTATGAACTTGTACTAAAATCCTAATCCATTTATCAACTGTTTCGCTTCATAAAAGTTCTTGGACAATGTAGACCCTTCGGGAAGCACCTCGTTAAATAAGTCCAATACCATGTTTATTGCTTTTGTCGACATCCCGCACAATGACTTAATGTGAAGCAACCGAACAATAAAAACGACATTTTGGAATGTTTTGCACAGCCTGGATAAAGCTCGCGCTTTGCATCTTCCCACATTGAAGCGAAATTATCACAATCAGTCCCTCTGCCACTTGAGGCATTGTCGTCAACCTCATCCATAAACATCTCCGCTCCAATGTCACGAAGTTACTTTTTTGATAAGATAGTTGGTCCTATCACACGAGATTATATTATCCATATTGCACAAATCTCGTCACTCTACTACATTCCACGTTAGTAGAAATTTCGGCAGCACCTCCCCATAGTTCTCCAAGTATACATGTTCAAATAGAGAGATTGTGACCCTACGAACAGTATACTCGAAGAACAGTAGAGGAAGACATCGAAACTTCATATTAAACGTGGAAAGTAGGAGTACCAAAAATGTGCAATACAGATAATATAATCTCAAAGTGTCCACATTGGACAATTCAGGAATTAGTAGACACATAAATGTACACTAATTCCCAAACGGGTCTAAGGTTATTTATGCAATGTCACACGCATCTATAAAAAAACACTACAAACAATATCTTCATGTTCTGTATCTAGATTGTCAAACAAATAGTATTGCATGTTATATTGTTAAACTAGAGACAGATAAAAGAATATATTCACATGTTTCATATCATGAGTAGATACGAGGGAGAATGATCTTGAAGAAATGTCTATATTTTAGTTTAATTGCTTAACTGTCGTAGACTCTCCAGTCCTGACAGCTCTCAATTAGTAATTGTCAAGACCGAAAGAGAGTAATCAAGGCCGGAGAGACAATGACAGCCAAGCAAATTGATAGACATTTCTTCAAGATCATTCTACCTCGTTGTTATTATATAATTGTTATATATAATTTTAAAGGCTATTATATAATTTTAATTATTATCATTCCACAATTATAATATTAATTGTTATACTTAATTGAGTGAGTTATTTATTTATATAGACAATAAGTATATAATATTTATATAAGCATTTATTTGATCCTTATTTACTTACTCTTTAGTTTATAATAAATAAGTATATTTATTCCAACTCTACTTATTTGGTAGTTATAAGACTTTTTTATTGAAGAATATTTTAAAGGTTATAATATAATTTTAATTATTATCATTCTTAAAATATAATTTTAATTGTTATACTTAATTTCAAATGTTATAATATAATATTAATTATTATAATTCTTAAGGAGTTATTTTAATTGTTATACTTAATTCCAAATGTTATTATAACGTTTTAATTATTATCATTCTTAAAGTATCATTTTAATTGTTATACTTAATTTCAAATGTTATAATATAATATTAATTATTATAATTCTTAAAGAGTTATTTTAATTGTTATACTTAATTCCAAATGTTATTATAACATTTTAATTATTATCATTCTTAAAGTATCATTTTAATTGTTATACTTAATTTCAAATGTTATTATATAATTTTAATTGAGTGAGTTATTTATATTTAATAAGTAATTATTAATTGTAGTTATTGTATGTATATATATAGTTTATATATAGTTAAGTTATATACTTTTTTTTTCTTTTTTTTTTAAAAGCAAGTTTTATACTATAGTTATAATTAGAATAATAATCATATTCTAACTAAATTAGTATGAATATATTATATATACTTATTAAATGTTAGATATTAAATCTCATATTAAATGTATATTAAATGTTTTTAATCTTTACTTAAATTAAAATCCTAAATTTATAATTTTCTTGTCAAAGAACAAATTTAAAAAACACAAAAAAAATTATTATATAATAAATTCACATAAATACGAAAAACTAAACACAATATATTTCTAACCATATAAACATATATTCACACAAAATTCACAAATAATAATCATAATTATTTCAAGAGTAAGCATAAAATGATAATAATATGTATAAACATATTCCTAAACTTGAGTAAGCAATAACCATGTATTAACAAAACCTAAAGACAACATATTTCTAAACATGTTAACATATTCAAACAAAATTCACAAACAATAATCATAATATTTCAAATCCATATCACAACATATTCACAATAACTCACAAACGATTCACAAACTATACAAACAATAATCACAATATTTCAAGAGTAATCATAAAATGTATAAACATATTGCTAAAGTTTAGAAATATACCTAGCACTCACAATATCTTATTACAAATCCAAAGCTTCCAACTTGCCAAAACGACCAATCCTTCAAAAAAATAAAACACTAATTTATTATTTTGTATTATATAACAAAAACACAATACAAATATCATAAAATTAAAAAAAATAGACAAAAACTCAATATTTTTTTCTTACCAAAACTCAACGGGACTCTCACTCTAACTCTCGCTCTCCCTAACTCACGTCCCTCTCTCACTCAACTCTCTCTCACTCAACCCTCTCTCTCTCTCTTGCAGAAGACTCTCTCTCAACTCTCTCTCTGTTGCGCGCACGGGAGAAGCAGAAATGAGCCGCTTCCTCCCGTGCGTGTATTCATTAAATCTAAAATTATTAGACCAGACGTTCGAACGTTTAAGTTATACGTTCGAACGTTATATTATCCCGCCCAATTTAATATGACGTTCGAACGTAAGAAAATATGATAATTTTTCTGCGATTAATGTTCGGACGTTTTATATAAACGTTCGAACGTACCCTTTGTATGATAGAGCATGAAATCTAGCGAGAAATTTTCCGCACTTTTATTTTTATGTTCGAACGTACAACTTGCACGCCAAACGTTCATATCATCAAAGAGTTACCATAATTGAGCGGGAAATTTCCCGCACTAATTTCCTAACGTTCGGATGTTCAGAAATTTAGCGTTCGAACGTTATAATTTTCTAGTGATTTTCAGTCACTAACATTCGAGCGTACAGTATAAACGTTCGAACGTTTAGATCATCTCCTTAATTGAGCGGGAAATTTTCTGCACTTTTACTTTAATGTTCGAACGTTATAATTGAAACGTTCGAACGTACCCTTCCTAACAGATATAAAAAATACAGCGGGAATACATTATTAAAGTTCGAATGTTAAAAAATCATGGTCGGATGTAAATTTTTATTCAATAGTTAGTATTCATTAATATAATAGTTATATATACCTATTATTTTCTAGATACTCACAATATTTCTCTTCATTATAATTTTTTTTTTTAAAAAGTTGAAAAAAATACCAACTTCTTTTCACTATTTTCTTATTTCATACAACCTGGTTGTTCAAGATATTCTTTATTACTCCATAAATTCTGCATTATATACTATATTATAGTGTAGTATATATATTATATTATATATATATATATAGTATGATAGCATAATATTTTAGATGAAAACATAATAATATAGTATATATTATACCATATATATAAATCAATAATATATAATTCTTTGTTACTTATTAAATTCTGCATTATATACTATATTATAGTGTTGTATATACACTATATTATATATATATAAATATATATATGATAGCATAATACTTTAGATGAAAACATAATTAATATAGTGTATATACTATACCATATATATAAATCAATAATATATAATTAATAAAACGAACAACAAAACATATATATATATAATGCACTATATAAATACTATATAGTAATGATTTTCTTGAATCACATTATCAGATAGTCATAATTTGTATGACTTTCAACTGCATCCAAATATATGACTTTCAATTTCATCCAACTTAGTTCCATACCGTTCATAAATATTCCCGACTTCAACGACTATCAGTTGTTGCAGTACGGCTGGGGCTACCACTTAATGGACACCTATCTCGATGTCTGAAGATACGTACGACCCACTTCATAGCCACAAACGTAACAAATGAAGGTACGCAACTACAACGTGATCACCAAGCTAGCTAGCTAGTTGGTCCTCTATATATTTATTACTTGTAACATACACAATGAGGATGTTTGAACGTTACTTTGAAAACAAAATGGATCGATCATTCCCAAAAAAATGCACCTTGCTATTTACTGATCCAATGGCCAGCCCCGTCTTTGATCCCCTTCTATATGAAAAAAGTATTATACTTTATATATAGTTAAGTTATATATATATATATATATATATATATATTTTTAAGACATAATTTACACTATACTTATAATTTGAATAATAATCATATTCTAACTAAATTAGTATGAATATATTACATATACTTACTCCATGTTAAATATTAAACTTCATATTATCTGTATATTAAATATTTTTAATCTTTACTTAAATTAAGATCATAAACTCATAATTTTCTTATTAAACATATTCAATAAAAATTCAAAAACAATAATCACAATATTTTAAATCCATATCACAACATATTCACAATATTCTCACAACAATATTTATACACATATTAATTCATCAATGAACACCATAAACTCACAAACTATTCACAAAATTCACAAACAATAATCACAATTATTTCAAGAGTAAGCATAAAATCACAATAACATATATAAACATATTGCTAAACTTTAGAAATATAACTAGCACTCACAAATTCAAAAAAACCAATTAATCTAATTGTCATTCATTAGGGAGAGTAATTTGATTCCAATCAAATTATTTAGGAAATTGTACTAAGAGCATATTGTTTTAGATTGTAATAATAAAGTATATTGTTTTAGACAAGTAATAAGAGCATTTAGTTCTAATTTTGATTTCATTAATTTATAATAGATCATATATATATAATATATTATATAATATCAGATATATATTGTACTATATATATAATACAGTATATATAATGTACTATATAATACATTATATATATAATACACAGTATATATATACTATAGTATACTATATATATTATAGTATAATATTATATATTATAATGCTATAGATAACATTATAATATATAACATATATTAATAATATAATATATTATAGTTAATATTTTGGAAAATAAATCGAAAAACATTCGAACGTATCAAGAATTACGTTCGAACATTTTGTGTATATAAGGTGGAAACAGAACGGCATCCATGTCATTTTCACCGTTATTATCGTCATTTTGTTGCACGCCGCTTCTCCTCCGTCGCCACCGCCGCCAAACTCTGCCACAACCGTCACTAAAAGGTAGGCTTCATCTTTTAATCAAATAACATGTATTTTATTTGACATTTGGATTGAGTTTTGTTTAAAAATGGATAAGTGATGGCCGGATTTTCAACTCCATTTTTCGACCACCACAGCTTGCCATTGGCCAAATAGTCACCGTAGAAATATTTCTTGAAGTGTATACTTCATTTCTATGATAGCATTTCGGCATTTAGAATGTTGTAGATTAATTTTCGAGATTTCAATAATGGTTGAGTCGACTTAGACATTCTGTCTCGTAGCGTTCGAACGTTTCACTAAGACGTTCGAACATATGACGTTTCAATTACATAGCCGTTAAGGCTTATACGTTCGAACGTTAATTTTTTACATTCAGACGTTATTTTTCATAAATTTTACGTCCAAATGTTTAATGAATACATCCGAACTTACTACTTTTTTAACTTTATTTAAGCTTCAACGTTCGAACGTAAATCCTTTACGTTCGCATGTAAAACAATACCATGAACGTATAAGATACACGTTCGAACGTATGTTGTTTAAATTTATTTGTTGTTTACGTTCGAACGTTTTACCAAGACGTTCGAACATACAACATTACAATTATATAGCCGTTAAGGTTTATACATTCGAACATGTATTGTTTTACATTCGGACACTATTTTCGTAAAAGTTATGTCTAAACGTTTAATTATAATGTCTGAACGTACTACTTTTCTACTTTATTTATGCTTCAACGTTCGGACGTTCATATTTACGTTCGCACATAAAACACATACGTTCGAACGTATAACATAAACGTCCGAACGTACGTCAGCCAATATTTATTTACTGCTTATGTTCGAACGTGTATGTTATATGTTCGGACGTATGTGTTTCGCTTGCGAATGAAAAAAAAATGTCCGAACGTTTTATCTTAACGTTCAAACGTATATTTTACTATGTTCAAATGTTAATGCAGAGCAGCTTAAAATTAATACAAAAAATGCATCAATGTAAATAATTTTTTTTCTTTCTTTATTTTCAGGATATGGTTCATCCTCTGCATACTAGGAAATGAGAGAGGGAAGGAGCCACTCAGGACACTGCTTGTATCGAGGCTCATACTGTTATGGTAGAGCGAGAGGTCCTGATTAATGAGTTCGACGAACTCATTTGGGAGCAGACGAACCTGAGAGATGTTTTCCTCAGTAGAGGCTGGGGAAATATCTACACATTGAGGGGGAATGTATACCCCTCAATGGTTCATGAGTTCTATATGGGGATATGTGTCATGCCTCAGGACACATCTTCTCACACCGTGACTGTACGCGGTATTTCTATTTAGATTTCATTAGATGTCATCGCCGAGCACCTCGGGATTCGTTGAGGAGTTGAGACATCTGCACATGCTACATCCCATGAAGATGTAGCCACTTTTGCATCATCTATTGGCCGCCCATTTGAGCCAACATCAGCCAGAGATGCAGACCGATCAGAGGCAAAGGATACTGGCCTCGAGGCTCGAGATGATGACCAAGACGAAGATTTCTACATCCTCACCAAGAGAGACCGCATGTAGATCGAGAGGAAGAACGCATTCAACCAGAACCATCTGTTACCTTTCTTTCGCATGTTGCACCTTATTGTTGCAACAAACGTGGATCCTGCGGCACATAAAACCACATTAAGTCAGCTTCGGACACATTTTTTTATACGAGCGGCATGTGGAGATCCCATAGATTTGCCACTTCACATCTTTGAGGGGATCCATTATGAGGCGAGCATCGTCTCCACGGATAATCTCTCATACGGTGTCCTGATCAGCTGGCTATTAGTTGCATGAGGAGTGCCAACTCAGCCAGAGGAGCGAGTGAAAGATCAGATGAGCCCTCACGACATGACCACGCATCGACGTAGCATTGGACAGGCTAGGGGACGTCAGCCACCCCTGTAGAGGATCTAGTTCCTCTGACGCAGCCTGAGCCAGGTCATGTGGGGAGTAGTAGTCAGCAGCCGCCGAGTACATCTATGGGAGATGCACAGCCTGCTTGGGTTGATGCGGTGATCTCACAGCTAACTGCGCATATCAATCATAAGATCGATCTATCACTCGCGGCTATAGAGGCGTCTGTATCTGAGATTGCCTATCGTGTAGGTATCCTCAACGACAAGGTTGATACCTTGACTGAGGAGGTACGGAGTTCGAATTTCGCGAACAACGCTATCATCTGAGTGTTGTTTAAGAAATTCGATCATATTTTGTATTTTGCTTTTATGATTTATAAAGAAAAATGTTATTTAATATTTCTATGGTTTTTCACCATTCAATTCTCAGTCTTCTTTAATGTTATATTTTCCAACTTTAATACTAAATCGCTGCACTTCAAATATATACAAACATAAATATATATTTATATATTACAAATTGTGTATATATAAATATATGCAAGTCAATTTGTTAGACTTGTTCACAAATTATGCACTATAAAAATCACATAATTTTTGAATTAGAGTCATTTAATTTAAATTTACAATCAACGTTTGAACGTTATTAATTAACGGTCGAACCTTGGCGCAAAACATTTAACGTTCAAACGTTAATTACTAACGTTCAAACATTGGCGCCAAAACATTTCACATTCGCACGTAAGTTACCAGAACATTCGAACGTTAAAAAAACCTCATCTGTCTTTAGTGATGGTTTCCAGAAACCGTCATAGAAAATGCCTTTTAGTGACGGTTTGGGGACTATCACAATTTCTCAACCGTCACTAAACACCAATTGTGTTGTAGTGGTTTTTTCATAAGATATGAGGTATTTTTTATAAGATGTGAGATGTGAAATGGTGAACAGTGACTAATGAGAATAATTTTCTATAAAAAAAATGCAATATATAAGTTCTAAATAAATAAATTTTATGCAAGTCTTTTGAAAAAAAAAAGTCTTATTAATAAAGAATAATATTTTTTATTTTACATTTTTTTAAGATAGAATCTACAAAAGGTCAATTAAGTATTGTAATCTTTTTTTAAAAAAAAATAATAAATACTAGACTCATATAAAAAAAATTAATTTTTAAAAATAGTTTCTATTTTTTTAAAAAAAATTATATAATAATTATACACTCCACAGTTATATATAACATTACTTAATTAAAAAAAAATGGATTTTGCTATATAGGGATTGATTATTTGACAGATGCCACTGAATTTTACATTTTGTTTTTAATATTTTTCTTAAAACAATTCGTATATTTTAGATACTCGCGTTAATTTATTAATTGTCAGAAAATTAACAAAGAATTACGGCATGATATACTCATGCCACGTGTTGGTTGACAAATGGCATTAATATATAATGCCATTCGAAAATCTTCACTTAGTTTTCTAAGTATCAGATATGAGCTGATAGCAAAATGTAAATTTTTTAGATTTTATATATTAATTTTATAAAATTCGAAAACTTATAAATGTGAAAGTTCAAGTACTAATTTTACAATTAAGCTAAAATAATTTTTTTGAAATGACTTGATATTTTTATTCTAAATTTTTATAAATTGAAGAAAAATATAAAGAAGGAGCTTATTTTTATATTCATTTTTTATATTTTAGATTTCTATAAATTAAAAAGTAAAAGATAAAGAAAGAAAGATTATGGCATATAAATAGCTTTTCTGGTTAAATTATATGCATTTGCTTGTATTTTATAATTTTTTAATTAAAAAATTCTTTAATCTGGATATTTATAAATTTTGAACTTCTTAAAATCTCTTTACTTTCTCAGATTTTTTGTTTTGTTTTGTATTTATAATCAAGTCTTTCTTTATGAACTTGTTACTATCATTAGTTTAATTTGGAGATCCATTTTTGAGTTATTCATGAGATCAATATCTTTTATTCATTAAACAGTACCATAATTAAACACGTATGAATCTCAGGGATGAAGTTAGGATTATAAGTTTGGATGCCAAAATATTTTTAGGCTAGAATAAATAGATCAATTGAAGTTTTTTAGTACATGACCATCAACAAAGTGATTCAATATATAAATAGAGTGAGTAAAAATATAAGAAAGAAAAAACAAATTTCGAAATTTCATTATGTTGGGTTATGGAGCCTGATTGATTTTATGAGCTAGAAGAAGCGCAGACAAATTATTCGCTTGACTGTCCAATGACCTGTAGCTCTAGTGAAGTTTAGACAGTGAGTTTACTCGAAGCACACTCGACAGTTGACTCAAGCAAAACTTAGATAGAAAGATTGCACAATGCTCGCTCCACAATCCTCTCAAGCCAATGTAAGCTTGGCTATTCGCTCGCGGCGCACTCAACACCTATTGGAGTGAAGAACCTTATTTTGCCAGATTAAGGTTTCCAACATTATTTGCTATATATGAGTGTTATTTCATATGTTCTATATCTATGAGTGTCAGATTGAACACACACATAGAGAGAGCGAGAGAGAGAAGAGGCATGAGAGCATATTGTGAGAGAAAAAAAGCCCTAGAAAGAGAGTTGAGGTCATTTAATATTCTCTAGAATAAAATCTCATGTAACTCTGTGGACGTAAGTATATTGTTGAACCACATTAAATACTAATCTCTTGTGCGTGTCCTCGATTCCTTTGTGTCTCATTATCAATGCGTGTGAGTGTGAGTGTGAATGTGGTGTTTTTCACAATAATTGGTATCAAAGCCAAGGTTCGGGTTTGAAGGGAGAATAATAGTGGGAGACATAATGAATGTTGGAATCGAGAAGTTTGACAGCATAGACTTTGGGTACTGGAGAATCCAGATCGAGGATTATATCTAAAGAAAAAATGTACATCTTGCTATGTTCGGACATAAGCCGGATAGATGATGTTGATTGGAATCTATTCGATCGACACGTTCTTGGAGTTATTCGGCTCACGCTATCTAGATCAATGGCACACAACATTATTAAAGAGAGAACCATGATAGGTCTCATAACGACTTTGTCTGGTATGTGTGAAAAGCCATCGGCGAATAATAAGGTGCATTTGATGAGAAACTATTCAATTTGAGAATCTTAGAAGGTACGTTTGTCGCCCAACACTTTAATGACTTTAATATGATCACAAATTAATTGTCTTTTGTAGAGATTGAGTTTGATAATGAGATTAGAGCGTTGATTTTGTTGGCATCATTTCCAAATAGATGAGTGGCCATGAGGATGTCGGTAAGTAACTCAGCCGGCAAGATGAAATTGAACTTCGAAGACGTACATGATATGATCCTTGCTGAGGAGGTGCACAGAAGAGATTCTCGTGAGATCTTGAGTTAGGACTTGGCCCTGAATGTTGACAATTAGGGCAGGAGACATGACAAATTAAGTTCCAAGAACAAGCGCAAGAACAAGTCGAGATCTGGGCCGCAAATCACTTGCTAAACTTGTGGCAAGTCGGGCCACAACAAAAAAGACTATCGAGATCAGAAACAAACTGAGGATGACGCTATGAACGCTGTGGCTGAAGAAACATAGGACGCCCTATTTCTTGCAATGCGCAGTCTGGTTGGTGATTGGGTGTTGGATTCAAGGGCTTCATTCCATAGCACCTAGCATCGAGAGATCATGTAAAACTATGTTGCTAGTGATTTTTTACAGATGTACATGATTGATGGAGAGACACTGGATGTAGTGGGAGTGGGTGATGTGCCCATCACACTTCCGAACAAGAGTATGTGGACTTTGTAGCAAGTCAAACACGTTCTAGATCTAAAAAAAAAAAAACTCGATTTCTATGGGACAGCTTGATGACAGAGATCATATAGTAGCGTTTTCTAGTGGAGTGTGGAAGGTCACGAAATGTGCGTTTGTGTTGGCACATGATAAGAGAATTGACACTTTGTATTTAATATCAGGGTCCAGCGATGTGTATGAAAATATAGGAGTGCAACAAGCAGGCTTAATCTCACAAATCAAATGGGGATGCAAAAGGGAATCAGTTTTGCAGTTCCTCATGTAAGCCTAGGGAAATTTTTCAAGACCATGGTGTGGAGCATAGGTGTGAGAGGCGGGGACAAAGCGTCTAGTGTTCCAAGGACGTCTACACCTACAGATGGTACTCCCATAGCTGCCAAGACGATTAGACCTCCATAATGGTCACCTACCTTGAATTATATCTTGATGACTAAAGATGGTGAACAGATTGAGCAAGTGATAGTTAGCTGAGAGGCAGGTGACTAGACTTCCAGAGAGGAGGCAGGGACTACACAAGAGATGGGCACATCAACTGAAGACATAAAATGTTAGCAGCAGGAGATGAGATCAGTCACCTAGATAAGAGAAGGGCACGTTAACAACAAGTTTTCTGATATATGCCAAGGTCAGTTTGAGACTGGATATTCCTAGTGTAGTGGGAGTTGTGAGTTGCCTAGTAGATATGTTGACTGAGGGCGATGTATGTGAGAGACTGAAGTCTGGCTCAATTTCAGTGTATCTTCTAGCTTGAATATGGGAGCTGTGAGTTGTAGAGATAATAGGATAGGGCTAATGCTAGAGACAATGGCTTGCACGTGGAAAATTAATCTCCAAGTAAGAGATTGTTGGGTTATGGAGCCTGATTGCTCGCTTGACCTAGTGCTCAAACTAAGCTCAATCAGTGAGTTCTCTCGAGGCGAGCTCGACAGTTGACTCGAGCGAAACTTGAACAAAAAGCTCGCTTGAAAGTCAACTCAAGCGAATGTTGGACTAGCTATTCGCTCGTGGCGCATTTGACATTCGCTTGTGCGAAGAGTCCTATTTTGTCAAATTATGATTTCTAGCACCATTTGCTATATATATGTTTGTAATTTCATATGTTTTGTATCTATGAGTGAGCGATTGAATAAAGAGAGAGGCAAGAGACGTGAGAGCATATTGTGAGACAAAAGAAACCCTAGAGAGAGATTTAAGATTGTGTGAGGAGAGGTAAATTCGTGTAATTCTCTGTGTGATTGTAATCTTCTCTAGAATAAAATTCCCTATAGCTCTTTGAACGTAGACACATTGTCGAATCACGTTAAATAGTGTGTTGTGTGTGTGCTTGATTCCACTATTTCTGTAGTTATTTCACTATTTGTCTTGTTATTGTTGTGTGTGGGTCATGTGATGTTTTTTACAACACATTCTCCAAATGCAAATTTTTTCATTAAAAATATTTCATTCAGATAATTATAAAGTTTAAAAGTGAAACAACATAATATTAAATTATAAGTTTCTTCAACTCTTTTGTACGTACAGATAAATTGAGAAATGACATTCCATTACAAATCAATCGATAAATCAAATATGGTTAGGAAATTTTACTTTTTAAATTGATAAATGATATTTATAATCATAAAATATATAAATATCATGCACTTTATTTTTTGAAACAAATAAATAAATATAAAATTTACATAAAAAAAATTAATTTTTTAATAATAAATTCAGCTCTTTTTCAAAAAGAGTACGCATCGCGTACATAACTAATAAGGGCATGTAACATTACTCATATGATCCAACTTTGATAAACATCCAACTGCTTAATTCTGCATTTGTAACATAACTCAGAAAAGGGAAAAATTAAAACAAAAATGAATAAATAAAATAAAATATATGCATTCTTGTATCACTTTTGTTTACCTGATAAAAACATTAACTCTGATACATGCGGTGTGGGGATCGGATCACATGGAAATAATAATAATAATAATAATAATAATAATAATCAATTATATACAGGTGGCATTCATTGTTTGCTTGTTAATGCCATGAAAATCAAGATCCGATCTTGAGATCCTACTTAACATTAGTATTGGTTTCATCAAATGTTTAGTCAAATGTAAAATATGATGAATTTTATCTAAATAGAGTTGCATTGGATTAGCCAAATAGATTAGTGTGAAACTTTGAATTACAGTAAATGGATGGGTTTCTTCAAATTTGAAGAATTACTATTCACTCATCAAATCTATTTTTTATTCACTTTTAATCTTCAAATATTTTTTTTATTCACGTTTAATCTCTAACCGTCTTGTAATAATAATGTAATAATCAAATTAAATTATTAATTAACATATGATTAGTGTAATTGTAAAATATGAAAAAAAAATAAAAATATTTTTATTAAAAAAATAATATTATATTATTATTTTGATGAATTTAATGGTTAATTCAATGTGAGATTATGGCTAGAGAGGTTTTGGATTTATAAAAATCATTTACTTTTCATCAAATTTTAAAGATAATTTTGATGAAACCAATGCCAATACTCTCCATGTTACACCTCTCCATCGTTTAATTATAGATTTACTATTTTTTACTACTTTTTTATTATTTTATAGTGTATTTAAAATTTTTATTTTAAGTATTTTTTAACATCCTTAATCATTAAAAAAATTAAAAAAATATATACAACTTTACTAATAGTCACTTTTTTAATTATTAAGTAAAAATAAAATTAAAAAAATAACAAATAAGTGATATGAAATAATACATCTATCATTATCCTTAATTAATTATCCCAAGTGGCCATAAATTGTGCACGTGTTTGCAAAATACGGTAGGTAGTTTGTTAACTTTGTTTGGGGTTGAAGCCTTTATTCTTGGAATCAGATCACAATCTAAAATAATAATAATAAAAAAAAATTTCCCTGCGTGGCCGGCACCCATAGATATTAATGATTATATGTATATGGAATATATCCCTGTCAACATGATCTGGCTGTATCTTAACTTTTATAAGATTAGAAAAATCCCGACGGCACGTACGTACGTGTAAGGCCTAATATTTAACCTAATAATTAATTGCATGTGATCTATACAAGCCATCACAACAATCTATATTCATGGATAAAAAACTCTAGCAATTAATTACAATTATAAAAATCAAAGTCATGTTACTTGGTTATAACCATCATGTCACGTTGGGACATCAATCATTGATCAAGAGTGTAGCAAATGTCTGGGCCAAACAATCACAATATTTGAGTGCTTGCACATGGCCGAATAGGCATTTGATAGGGCAATCATTGAAGAAGAGTTAGTAGCAAACGGAGTTGTCTGGGCCAAGCCTTGCATGTGGGGTCTAACAATCACAATACTTGGGTGCTTGCACATGGCCGAATAGACACTTTGATAGGATGCAATGTTTCAAAAATCAATTTAATTAAAAAGAAAATTCTAGAGACTCGAACTAATGACTTTCATTCCTCAAGGGAGGCACTTGACCACTAAGCTAAGCATACCCTTTAGACTTTAAGTGAAACATTATGACCTTTAAATCAGTGACTGCCAGTTGAAAATTCATAAGTTAAGAATTGTGATCTTTCATATTTTGCCACTTCATTCTCTATAAATAGAGGATGAGACCCATGAATTTTACCATCCTATTCTCCCATATTTTTAGTCACTTACACAATTTTGTAAAGAAACTCTAAAGCAAAAACTTCATAATTGCTATCTGCAGTTGGTGACTTTGTTGTATATTGGAGGTGAATTGCTTGTAACCCAGTAGCAAACTCTTTCGAGTGGAAAAAATTATCACCTTTAAGATAGTGTTCTACACATGTTAATGCCAAAAATTACACAACAGACCGGAAGGGAGGATAGAGTCATCCTCGACCCACAAGATGATTTGGACATTGATATGGTACTCTTTGCATTCATCCATGAAATAAATAATAAATAAGCAAATAAAAATAAATAAAATAGAGACACAGAAATTTATGTGATTCAGCATAAAAGCCTACGTCCACGGGTTGTTTGAGGCCAAAATCATATAACAGGTGATGATTTTATAATGTCTCATTGCCTCACATATCGCTCAATACAATGAAAGAATTTAGTCTAAGAAAAGTCCCTCTAGAAAATTGGTGGAGAGAACTTGTCAAATTTGTGGGGGTGCTACTACTTATATAGAAGTTATTTCCTTGGAGTGATAGAACCCAATTTGACTTGTGATACCTTTTCCTTTTAGGAATCTGGGCTAACTTCTTTGTCTTATCTATTTCCTGTCTTATCTCTTGGCTTTATCTATTTCCTTAATGATAGGCTTCCAGAGGGTTTGACCCAGTCAATTTAGTCCCTAACAAATGCCCTCGATTCTTAAGATCAACTTGTTTATCGAGAAGGCCTTGTGTGAGTTATAAGTAGCTCAACTTGTTTATCGAGCCCCTCAACTTGGGCTATAAGTAGCTCGAGCTTCAACCTTCCAAAAAGACATAAAAAATCTCTCCTCCTCCTCTCTGTAGTAGTTTCATTGCATTCCTAGCCCTAGTTTTGCCTTCTCATGACTTTAGGAAAAATTCCTCCCCATCACCATCGTGCGCCATTGTGCTCTGTCACAACCCTGCCATAACAAACCCTCCCCACCACCCACTTGCACTTAGACCCGAGTTTCCCTTCGTAGAAAACCACTTTTGGCCGCCGCTCTGCCTTTGTACAGTTGCTGCCCGCCACTGCACCACCACTTTTGGCAACACCTCCGCTCAAGCGATCATCTAGAAACTTTCTCGATTGCATTGTAAGTAACATTCCGATACAACCGCTTGAGATTTAATATTATTATTACACTGACGCTTTTCTGCAGTCGGTTGGTTGGACTGGGCCTTGGGCCCAACGGAGCATTGGGAAAATTAAATTGTAGTTGAGGTTGGTTTGGGCCTTGGGCCAGAAATGGAGGATGGGAAAATGTGTGTAGTTGTGATTGTGAATTGTGAAACTAGATGATTGAGATTGTTGTGTTTTATGTATGTCTCTTGAGTGATCTACCATGCCATCCAATATACTGCTTATCATGCATCTGTGCATTTTATGTTTATATCAATGTGCAGTGTAATGCCATGTTGTATGAGTTGGATTTTGGGTCTATATGTGTGGGTTATAATGTGTGGGTATGTGTGTATCACGACCACAAGTTGAGATGGGGCATTATCTCAATGAAGCTTCTCTGGTCACTCGAGAGCGTAATAAATTGATGTAACGACCCCTGGATTGTTGTTGGGTGACAACTAGTTTGTACGAGACGCTCTCGTGCCAACACTGTGGCCCTATGCTGGCGGGACTACAGGATGCTTGGTCATGCATGAGCCGAGCGCCGAGCTAGGCATCGCTCGTTACGAAGTCACATGCATAAACGTACTCGTGGTGTGATAAAGAGAGCCAGGTTGTGCGGATGGTCCATAGGAGAGACCATGGAGCATGCTTAATAAGATAAACCGTTAAATTTGGGCCAATTGGGTTTTTGGCTTGTGTAACTAAATGTGTCTTTTTGGGAAAAATGGGTCTATGTTCTATTATATGGATATTGGTTGTAATAATATGTTTTAATCTCTTAGATGTTGTTTGTTTGCTTACTTGCTGAAATTTCATAATCTCATTGTGGTGTTTTCACTTGTAGTTCCGTCTTATGGAACCGTAGACTTTGACTCAGAGACTGAGTATGAGCCTGAGGGACGGACTCTGCTGGAGGCGTGACATTGCTGATATTATGTTGCTTTGGGGATATGGGATTTGTTTCCCTCATGTTATGTTTTTTTCCTTTATTTATTTTTCCTGTTGGATGACTATATAATCCTCTTGAGAGGACATTTGTTGTTGTACTGTTTTTAATTTTCTTTATGGTACTTAGTATGAATACCTCTTTCATTTTTCCGTTACGATTATTATAATTGCACACTTATTGCATATTACACACACTTTGAGCACTTGTCATTAGGGTGCGTGATTCGTGTGGTCATCATCCTGGTGTCACGACTTCTACCAAATCACACGTGGGGGTCGAAAGTGCCACAGGTGGTATTAGAACGGTTCAGCTCTAGGTAAAACCACACGACACCTAGGTGCAATACCAAAAATTTTCTTGCATTTTAATGTGTTTACTAGATTTGAATATTGGGTTTAAAAGATGCATTTTGACAAAAAGAAGGTGCGACCAAGAATGCCGCATCCTGAACCTGAGGACGAGTTGCCAAGAGGTGACAGGTACTACGCCAAGGTTAGGACACTAAATTGAATGACAAAGAGCGACCACAGTCTGTGGCAGGAGCTAGAGATCGATTGTACCAACAAAAACAAACATGTTAGGTTAAATAATCCAAATCACAAGTTTGAAGTTTGAAGTTTGAAAACCTGGTGCATGTCACTTGAGTGGTGAAGGCTGGTGACACATGGGCAACATCTGTTGGCCACCATGCTTTGGCAACGCTGGGATGCCTGAAATACCAAACGGTCTATTCTGATGACAAAAATTTAAGATGATGAACAATGCTTGAGAAGAGAGGCAGTCGGTGTGTCATGCCATGCAGGTGATTTCCAACGAAGTATATTCCCGAGACATAAATACACTAAGTCTTCGTGGAACCTTGAAGAATTTGTGGGGAAAATCTTCCAAAAATCAAATTTATTAGTAAAAATAAAATAACAAATTTGAAAGAGACAAACCCGAATAATTTGGTTGTTGCATCCAACTATTCCTTGATTGAAGCTGTTCATTGCCGAGTGCTTTTTTTTTTTTTTTCCATTGCATCGCTAAATAAAATTTATGTGTATATGGCGTGAAAAATACTGTGTATGGTGAGAAACACTTTATGTGGTGTGTGTTCTTGACAACCACGCCAAGGAAAATTTCATCAATTTGTACATATGCAAAAGAAAGTAATTAACAATAAGCTCAAGCCCAATAAGATCTTGCAACGGCCTGATACTTAACACACTTTCCCCGAGGGTTAGTATGGGTTCAAAACACTACATAGACCTTCTAAAAACTTATAAATATATATGAGTCACATACATACAAATATACATGGGACCAGCGCTTTGAAACTATAAATAGGTAGAGAATTGATTATCATACACCTCATCGTCTTCGGGCAAATTAATTGAAAAAAGTCAGGCATTGCTCACGGGTTTGGCGCCTTGATCAAATCTGTTTTTGCGTCTATTTTTTTGGTTATTTGTGGCCATAGATGAAGATATACATTGTAATTTGGCTAATCAAAATTATGGAAGATCTTAAATACTACTATTCTTCACTACTGTGTACGTATAACTACCCGAATGAGATCTTGTTTTTTTCCTGTTCGAGTTAGAAGATAAATTAATGATCTTTTACCCGATCTGCTCTATTAGATAAACATATATTATCTATCTGATATGTTTAGCAGTACTTTTGAAATAAAATAATAAATGCAAGGACTTATCTTATATTTTGTAGAAGAACTTGTGAGCCAAGGAGTCATCCTTCTCTCGATTCTAGAGTAGATAATAAATCGATCCCGCAGAAGGTGTCAACGGTTAATGTCAAAAATTGCACAACAGACCGGAAGGAAAGAAAGAGTCATCCCCGACCCATGAGATGATTCGGGCGTCGATACAGTGCTCTTCACTTTCACCCATGAAATAAATAATAAATAAGCAAATAAAAATAAATAAAAGAGATACACAGATATTTACGTAGTTCGGCATAAAAACTTACGTCCACGGGTTGTTTGGAGGTAAAATCTACTATAACAAGTGATGATTTTACAATGTCTCATGATCTCACATATCGCTCAATACAATGAGAGAATTTAGTCTCAGGAGAGTCCCTCTATGGACAAAATTGACTGGGTCAACCCTCTGGAAACCTATGACTAAAAGAAGAGATAAAGCAAAGAGATAAGGCAGGAAATGGATAAGGCAAAAAAGTTGGCTCAGACTCCAAGAGTAAAAGGTATCACAAGTCGATTTGGGCTCTATCACTCCAAGGAAATAACCTCTATATAAGGAGCAGCTCCCTCATAAATTTGACAGACTCTCTCTGGGCTCTCTCCATGTACTCTCCACCAATTCTCTAGAGGGATTAGAAAATAACTTCTAATCATTACCAAATCATTATAAATTTTACAAACTTCAAAACAAAACATAAAAATCAATACAATTATCAATACAATTTTTCCAAAATTATATTTAAACAATTTTTTAACTTTAAAACATTTTTATTTAGGATTGTGCTACATCCACCATGGGTGTAGCCCGAGAGATTCTCCCAATAAGGCCAATTGGCCCTTTTTCATACATTTTTTTATGCCCTTAAATATTTTTTTTAAAAATTCACAATGTTATTAAAAAAATATTTCCTCTATTACTAGATAAAAAAAAAAAAATGAATTGGGAAAATGTCTTGGGACCGCCTCTCGGTGGCCCAAGCATTTTCGTTTTATTTAACTTTTTATTTGCCATTTCTTAAAATCTAATAAAATATTTTGAGTTTCAAAGACCATCTTGAGTTAAAAATGGCCAATTTTTTAATTTTATAACATTTTTATTTAGGATTGTGCTACATCCACCGAGGGTGTAGCCCGAGAGATTCTCCCTATAAGGCCATTTGGCCATTTTTCATACATTTTTTTATGTCCTTAAATTTTTTTTTAAAAAAATTCACAACGTTATTGAAAAAATATTTCCTCTATTACTAGATAAAAAAAAAAAATGAATTGGGAAAATGTCTTGGGACCGCCTCTCGGTGGCCCAAGCATTTTCTTTTTATTTAAATTTTTCTTTGTCATTTCTTAAAATCTAATAAAATATCTTGAGTTTCAAAGACCATCCCCAGTCACTAGTAGAGTACTACTGTTGATGATGAGACCCATGAATTTTAGCATTCTATTCTCTCATATTTTCAGTTATTTATACAATTTTATAGAGAAACTTTAAAGGAACAACTTTAGAATTACTATCTATAGTTGGTGATTTTGTTGTATCCTGAAAGTGAATTGCCTGTAACCTGATAGCAAACTCTTTCAAGGTAGGACAATTATCACCTTAAAAATAATGTTTTACACCCCTCAAAGTCGCATTTATTTTTTCAAATTAATCTGCACAATTTCTTCAACACATAGTACTACACAGAGAATTATATAAATAACAAAATACAAACACACATTTCCTCTGCATTCAGAGCAGTTATCCATGAACAAGGAAATCGTAGCTGAAATTTCAACACAGTTAAGATAAGATACACGACTGAAAATAATACACAATAGCTAGATTTCTACCATGCTAAGGGATGCATGCATGGATCTCCACTTCAAGGTGAGAATGGCTTCCAAGGGTTCCAAAGATGAAAGAAATTAGGAAGCTAATCACGTCCACAAATATTTATGCAAAGAGGTAATCAAAGTTGAGAGAGGATGTTTGTCATGGAATGGCGTCGACTGCAAACAGCCTCCAAAGGCTTAGCCCTTGACATGATAAACCCTAAAGCTGGGTTCATGTCCACCATCTCCTTGTCAGGCCTCTCCCACTCAAAGCTCTGAATAATCGAACCCAATACCAATGAAACTACTCGCACGGCCATGCCAGAACCGGGGCATTGCCTCCTCCCCGTTCCAAATGGGATGAACTTGAAAGCATCTCTTTCTCCATTCATAATTGTTTCAAATCTCTCTGGCTTGAACTTTGTGGGATCCTCCCAGAGGTTGGGATCTCTATGCAACGCCCACGTATTCACCAACAACATCGTCTCTTGTGGTATCCTAAACCCACCAACCGTGCAATCTTCTGTGGAGAAATGAGGTATTAAGAGTGGTGCTGGAGGATACAGTCTAAGCGTCTCGTTGATGACACAGCGAAGATAGGGAAGCTTGGAAAGATCAGATTCATTCAACAAGCGTTCGTGTCCAATTTGGTCGTCAATCTCTGCTTTAACCTTTTGCAATTCCTCTGGGTGATTCAGAAGAAGTGACATCGCCCATTCCATGGTCGTTGAAGTTGTATCCGTTCCCGCAACAAACATCATCTGATCAAGCATAGATGTTCTTGCAATGTTAGAATAAATTTTAATGTAAAACTCTAGCTGCGACGCTAACTAGCTCCTTGTTTTATTTATTTCAGAAACTCGATCCAGCAGTACTTTAAAGATCGCATCACAAAGCCAAGCTAGTTAACATTTTCGCAAATTCTTCGCGTGCAATATATTATTTCTAGACACATGATATCTTGTTCTACATATTAATGCCACCACCAATAAATCATCACGCGAGGCATTTCTCTGGCCCGCCACTTGTTCTGGGAGTTTGAATTCTACCAATATAAAAACGAGGGGTACATAAATTAAAGGCAAGAATAAGATCTTAAAATAGAGATCAGTACCATTTTACTGTCGAGATTTTGTTGGGTCACTGCTTTCTTCAATCACGACGAAGCTAAGATACTTATTATGGGAGGGTTGGCCATTATGTGATCTAGAAATTATTACTGATATATAGTATTCCCTTAGAACTACCCAATCCATGCACGTACAACTCAATCACTTGAAAAAATAGAATTACTCGACTTGGTCAGCGCGTAGTGCCCACTGCTTTAAAATAATGAAAACCAACTTTAGAGATTACACAAAAATATTAATCTCACAAATTAATACAGTTTAACAGCTGGGAAAAATTGGTTAGTGAAACCCACTATTTCAAAAGAAAGAGAAGACAAAAGATTGCTTTTAAAGGCCGTAAAACTCAAGGTATTATAAGATCATGTAAAAAGCTCCCCCTCTGGAGCTCCCCTTAGGCTTTCATATATTTTTTTATGTGTTTTTTTTTAAGTTATTTTTTATATAAATTTTTTAATACTTTTAAATATTTTTAAAAAATATAATAAATTTAGAATGTCAATAAAAAATATTTCTTTAATCACAAAGAAAAAAAATATTAATCTTTCTGTTGGGAGCTATCGCTGAGATTTTTTTTTTTTTTATTTTGTGATTAGAAAAGTATTATTTAATAATGTTGTAAATTTTTTATTTTTTTAAATATTTAAAGGTATTAAAAAATCTATAAAGAAAAAAAAAAAACACATTGAAAAAAAGTTAAAAGCACGTCTTAAAACCTAACGGCAGCTTTCAGCGGAAGCCCAGCTGATAAAGCTGATAACGGATAAAAAAGGCTGATAAAGGGCAAAGAAAAAAGTTATTTTTTTAAAAGATATTTATGATGATTAAAAACTACATAAAATAAAGAAAAAAAATATAAAAAAATGAAGTATAACGTTCGGAATATTTTTTCGGGATAAAAATTCAGGAGCCCTAGCATTACTCTTCTTGAAAATGCTAGATCTCCGGTTGGGCCTAGCAAGTGTATTTCTATGTATTTTTTTAATTTTTTTTAACAATTTGAAATATTTTAAAAAAATAAAAAAAAAATCATAATATTATTAAAAATATTTTCTTAATCACGAAGTAAAATAAAAAATTATAAAAATTAAAGAAGTATTTTTTAATGATTTTTTTTTAATTTCTGATTAAGAAAATATTTTTTTAATGATGTTTTAAATTTATTTTTTTTTAAATATTAAAAAATATTAAAAAATCTATATAAAAAATAATTTCAAAAAAAAAAAAACACATGTAAAACAACAACACCCCAGCGGGAGCCCCAGCCGGGCTGTAGCATTGTCTTTTTATTTATTTATTTAAAGATTAAAACAATATTTTTTAATAATATTATAATATTTTTTAAAAAAAATTGGGTGGACAAACTGACAGAGAACGTTGCTTCTTACCGTGAGAAATTAAGGTTGTATTTGAATGTTGAATTGAATTGAGATGAGATAATAAAATATTATTAAAATATTATTTTTTTAATATTATTATTATTTTAAGATTTAAAAAAATTAAATCGTTTATTATATTTTATATTAAAATTTAAAAAAGTTGTTATCATAAATTGAAATTAGTTAAAATGGATTTAGTAACCTAACTCTCCTTTTGGATGTGAGATGATATAATTTTAGATAAAAATAAATAAATTAAATAAAAAATTATTAAAATATTTTTTAATATTATTATTATTTTAAGATTTAAAAAAATTAAATTGAGATTTAAAAAAATTATAATAATTAAACGAATCAGTTGAGATAGGATGTTAATATCAGCTCCTGGGAAAAAGAAAGCATTAAAAATAAGGGAATATTAATGAAAGGGACTGAAATATGCTGCTCACCATCAGGACACCTTTGATGACATCATCGGAATATAATTCAGGTTCCGATTCTTGGACAGACATCAGAGTTTCAATCAGCGTACTCTTCTGTTCCTCGTTCATTTCCACGGCATTTTTCAGAAAGCTGGTTTTCTTTTGCTTAATCTCCTCTATAAAATGATTCAACAATCCATTTCTCTTACCCTGCAAGCTTCTCATGTTCTTCTCCAACCCTTTGTACCCAACCCACCTCAAAACAGGAAAGAAATCACATATATTCATTCCCAAGTTGGCAAAGTATATCCCTTTCATATCACGGAGACGTTGCTTCCCCAGATCCGTGCCTGCGGCCTCCTCTCCAACGCACGGCTTTCCAGTCACCATTCTCATGATTACATTAAACATCAGAAGTGTGAACAAATACCTAAACTCCACCTTTTGAGGTCGATCTGCATTTGAGGACTTGAACAGTTGGCGAAGGAGGGAGTGTACTTCTTCTTGTCGGATGATGGAAGAGTTTTGAAGGCTGTTCTGAGAGAAGAGCTCGAGGTTCAAGAATCGTCGTAGGTTACGCCATAAATGGCCGTATGGAGCCCAGACTGGAGCAGTTAAGTTGTAGGTGAAATACTCGGCAGCCATGGTGAGTGGACGATTTGCAAATATAATGTCATTTTTGGTGAAGCATTCTTCAACAGCAGAAGGAGAAGACACAACGAGGATTGGCCGAGAACCATATTTAATATAGAGAATTGGACCGTACTGGAACGAGAGGGTCTGGAGTGCTTGGTGGAGAGGTGGCTTAAGGTGGTGGAAATGGCCGATTATTGGTATGGAAAATGGGCTGGGTGGTGAAGAACTCTGGTTGCGGTGGTTCTGGTAAAGAAATTTGATGATGATCACGAAAATAATGGACAGGAAGAAAGCAGCGTAAGAGAAGACAGCGTTGTCCATGCTGCGAGCGTACGTACGTAGCAACGCTCGATCTAGAGGAGAAGTAGTTCAACGTCAATCTTAAAGAACCAGATAATACTGGAGTCAAGGAGGTGGTTCTTTACGTTGACGCACAAGAGATTATTTATAAAGAAATGCAGTATATAACTCCTAAATAGATATATTTTATGCAAAGTCTATTGTAAAAAAATTAAGTTGGTTTGGTTATACAAAATTAATCTATTTTATCTCATCTTATCTCATATAATCATTACAACTTTCTCACACTCCCACATAAAATATAATAAACAATTCAACTTTTTTAAATTACAAAACCAAAATTATGTTAAAAAATTATATTATAAAAATATTTTATTTAACTTTCAATAAAACATCTCATCTCTTCTCATCTAAATTGTGTAACCAAATGAGGCTTCACTAATAAAAAATAGTTTTTTTAACATTTTTTCAAGCTATGATCTATTTTTTTTTTACAAAACTTTGTACAATATTTGTCTATTTAAGATTTGTAAAAATCCTTTCTCTCATTTATATAATTTTTATAACAATCACAATGGAGAACAACGTTAGATACGGTGTTAAGGCCCCGTTTAGAAGTTGAACTGAACTAAGATCAACTCAGTTCAATCTAATTTTAACCTGATCTAAATCCAAACACTCACTTCTCAAATCACTAAGCTATCTCAACTCAAAACCTCTTTACACGTGGAATCCACAACTTTTTTCAACCCAACACCTCTTTACACACGAGACTCATAACCTTTTTCAACTTTCCATAATTATATCTATACTCATCCTAACATCTAAACACATTTTAATTGGCCCCATACAACTCACTCCACCATTTCAACTCACTAGCACTATTCATAGAGAATTTAACTCAACATCTAAACGAAACCTAAGTTTTGATGTACTTTCTTTAGAAAAATGTGGGGTAGTAAATTAAAAAATGTATTTTTGTAAGTGAGTTATTTGTAAATATTTTTTTTATAAATATGTTTGACTTGTATACTCTAAAATTATAGAAATAATTTCTCTGAGATAGAAGCATCGACTGCAAATAAACCTTTAAAATTCATAAATTATGTTGTTAGCTAGATATTATTGATTGATTCATTTTACCATAGCAAAATCTGATGTATCATTGCAATACATATTAATTTAAGAGTTTATTTTTGTGAGATTTATTTGTAAACCAAATATTCTTTCTACTATTATAACAAAAACATTAGGCATAATAAATTATTTTTGCAATGATTTAATATCATATAAAAAAAGAAATGAGAATGATAACTAAAAAATTATAAATAAAATATTTCTCTTTATAATAAGGTAGACAAATTAAAAAAAAAAAAAAAAAATCCATTGATAGTGAAGATATGGGTAATTATGCACTACTCACCTTCCTCGTAAAAGAAAAACAGAAACCAATAACATTAAAACAACAATAAATTAATTTTATCAAGTAGGATTTGTAAATAATTAGAAGCCAAAAATTAATATTTGATCAAAAGATAATTAAACAAACTTATGTGCCTTGTTTAATTATGATGTATTATCAATCATCTAAACTATTAAAACTTAATTATAAGATTTTTAAACTAAAACTTATTTAATGATTGGGTTGGTGATCTTGTTGACTTACCAGTCAAATCCTAGTCGTGTTGCTAGCTGCCGGTCGTTTGTTTGGCAAAAATGAAAAAATAAAAATTCTTTCCAAAATTCTGCTATATATTCTTATGGGAGGAAGCAAGAAATTAAACAAGAAATATAAAGTTATCCTTTTACATTATTGTTAAAAGAAATTATTGTTGTACTATCCAATGTACACACTTTCTAGAATATTTTATATTGATACATTATAATTCCTTTATAATTTATTTTAAATCAATTAATATAATTATGACATTTCATCAAAAATTAATTTTAATCTTACATAATTACTCTTTATTTTTGATAGAGTGATAAAGTAATTATAAATTAATTATAAGTTCATTATTTTTATTGAATTAATTACTCGGCAAATGAACAAAAAATATAGAAAAGTTTTGGGCATTGAGCCCCTAAAGGAAAATGTCCAGCCTGTTAATTTGACTCTAGATATACGGTTAATTAATTTTGAAAAATAATATTTGTAGTTGTGTAGTATGTAAATATTATGTAATTTTTTTAAAAAAAATTAATAAATATAAGACTCATGTGAAAAAAAATTGATTTTTAAAAATAGACTTTATAATTTTTAAAACAATTACACGATATTTAGAAGATTCTCAATGGCTTATGTATAATGCAAAAAAAATGTATCATTTAAAAAAATTTTCATAAAATGAGTTCTATCCGATTATGTAAAAAACATGTAAAATACAAATTGCTACAGTAACCCTCTACATGTAACGAGTACTGTTCATCATCAAACAATTTTTTAATTATTTATGATTCATTTACTCCCTCATTTCCTTTTACTTTTACATTTCAATACAAATTCATTTTATTGATTATCATTTAAAACACCTCTATTTTATTTTTCTTCTAAAAAATATCTTGGAAATATTATTTATCCAATTTTCTATATTTTGATTTTTAAATTTTATTTGGCTTATATATTTTTATTTTATGTGTATTGGAATAAGTTATATAACATTGTATATAATAATATATTGCAAATATAAAAAAGATATATGGATATTACAAATTTATCAGTAGAAAGGAAATGTTTAAAAAGAATAAAAAAATTATTTAAATGATATGAAGAAAAAATAGATAATCTGATGTATGATATATTGTAAAAAATCAATATATAAAATAGAAAAAGTGAATTTTGGTGATATATTTTAAAGAATAAGATAAAAGAACTATTGTAAATACTCTTATACATTCAACGATTGTATCTAATATTACTTACTAAAAAGTTCAGCACGGCCTCACACCACGAATTTTGTAAGGAAAAGGGTTTTGCTATCAGAATAGATGTATTTGACAGACGCCACTGAGAAATAGTGTATTTTACATTTTTATAATATTAAAAAAAAACTTAAATGCACTATTAATATTGGCAGTAATTCTTCAATGAGTACACAACTGTACATCATGTCATGTTGTCAACTCATAAGTGTTCGAATGTTGTGTACTCATGTCATATAAGAAAACACATGACATGATCTACCGTGACAATTGAAACCACCACAAAAAAATAAACAAATCATCACAAAAAAATTTTGTGACGATTTAGACGACCCCCACAACCGTCACCGAAAAGGCATCACAAAAAGTATTTTGTGACAGTTTACTGTATAACCGTCACTAAAAGTTCTTTTTGTGACGGTTGAAAGTCTTACGTGAGATAGAACGTTCGCACGTACAGAATAAAGTTCGAACACTTACCCAATCGATTCGCATTCAAACGATCAATATCTAACGTTCAATATTTTTCATTTGCACATTTGATTTTTATGTTCGAACGTAGACACGTTCAAACGTTTGTGTTGTAACGTTTAAATGTCGCATTTACACGTTAATGGGGAATTGTTCGAACGTCAAAGACTTAATGTTCAGATGATTAATCAGTACGTTCGAACGTATCTTTTTTAGTTATTCAAACATTAACTGAATAAATTCAAACGTTTGTGGAATGTATACTTTCGAACGTAGTGCAATTCGTTCTAGCGTATTTATCGAATGTCGGTGTAATTATGTTCGAACGTAAAGCCATGTTTGAACCTTTTTTCTTTACATTTGAACGTACCGATCAAAACTAATTATTTCAAAAAATTAAAAGCATACAAAGTGTATCATAGTACACCACTAATAGAATCATCTGATAAAAATATTTTATAGAGTTGCAAAATTATAAAACAAAATTTTTGAATAATAATAAGTGTATTTCTTCTTATTTCCTGCCCAATGCGATCCTACTGCAGTGACATAACACGTTTCATCTGGACTAGCATCTCCCTCTGGACTTGTTCTTGAACTTCAATGCGTATTCTTTCATCTTGGTCTCTTTGTCGCTCCTACAAACACGTCTCTGAATCAGACTATTCGATAAGAGAGCCTCCAACTCCTGTTGTCTCGACTTCATTTGCTTAATTTCTTGGCGTGTATTGTCCAAATCTTTGGTAAAATTATTAATTTTTGAAGTCGAGGTCATGGAGGATGAGCCGATACACTTGAAAGAACATCCCAAACCTTTTATCAAACTAGATTTGGTTTCAAGAACTTGCGTAAATATGTCCATGTCATTAGGAGAAGATTCCTCATAGGCTGACTGTATCTCAATCATTTTTCCTACAATTAGGAAGAAAACACACAATAAGTAATATATTAAAAGAAATAATAACTAAATAATAACTAAACATAATATCTATTGTGGCGCCCACGACCCCCATGTAAGGAGACACGGGAATCGAGACGCCGGGATGATGACAACAGGGTCACATATTCCAACGTTAGTGCCAAGTGTGTGTACATGCAACAGTGTACAAAAACAACGCATCGGATAATTAATACAACTACGTACCATAATTGTTAATACATTTTAAACAATCAGTAAAAAGGTTTAAAAATTATACAGTCATCCAAAAATAAATATTTTACAAGTCTCAAACCAAGACGAGTGATCCCATATCACTTCTCGGGCGGAGCCAAATCCACAGGCTTACCCTCAGCCTCATTTGCATCGAAATCTGCGTTACCAAAAAATGGTACCGCAGGTAAGTATAAACCAAACAACTCTCGGGATAAAAACATATTAATGCAACCAACATGCATTCATATGACAAAATACACTTAGCCATAAAATATCATTTTTCCCAGAAAAATGATTATTTCCAACACATGCCAAAAATCTTATTTTGGCCCAAAAACATAGTCTGTCATTTTCCCAGAAAATGATTCACACAAAACAAACCATTTATCGGATACTGTAGGCGGGAATCGCAGGCGGGACTCTACCACCGTCCCTGCTTACCACCATCCCAACCGCGTGCACTGTAGGCGGGAATCACAGGCGGGACACAACCACCATCCTTGCTTACCACCATCCCTATCGCGTGCACCGTAGGCGGGAATCACAGGCGGGACTCCACCACCATCCCTGCTTACCATCATCCCTACAGTTCATTTCCACACAATGAATACTTATCACACACAATGAATACTTATCAGAGCACTGTAGGCGGGAATCACAAGCGAGACTATACCACCATCCCTGCTTACCACCATCCCTACCGCGTGTACCATAGGCAGGAATTACAGGCAGGACACAACCATCATCCCTGCTTACCACCATCCCTATTGCGTGCACCATAGGCGGGAATCACTGGCGGGACTCTACCACCGTCCCTGCTTACCACCATCCCTACAGTCTCTTTCTTTTTTCTCAAACCAGTCAATCTACTCGTTTCAAACACACTCAAATCATTTCACATGAAAATTCAATTTTCAGATAAACACATGAACATGTATGCAATCATGTGAAAACCCAGTTTTCATTTTCAAACATGAACATGCGTGCAAATATGCCATATACATGAAACAACACCACAACCAACAATTCACAATACCAACCAAACACACAACTCTGTCCATAATTCATCCGACCCCCGAACTCCTCGGACTCAGTCCGGCATGTCCAACCAGATCACAATAATATGTGTTAGTGTAAAAATACATTTAAATCACGAAAGTTCTTTGGAAAAATACTCACAGTGCTATATAATAATTTTCGAAGGATCACGGTGGTGCAAAAGATGGCGACACAGCAACGTAACAGTGTAAAATACACTGTGGCCGTGGGTCTCAAATACCCACTTTTGAATGGGAACAAACTAAGACCCAAAATTGATAGGGTAGGGCCTAAAGAGATCGGTGCAGCCAATGGTGGTGGTGGTTTGCCGTGGGTGGCGGCGCAAATGGTGGTTTTAGGCCAAAGATGTCCAAATCAGAAATGGAGATAGATAGGCTTCACCGGTAACGGATCGGAGCTGGGGTTGGGTCCATTGGGTAGCTAGGAGGTCGAGGATGAAGTGGTGAAGAAATGGTGGCTGGAGGTGGCGCAATGGCGGTGCGCGAGCTCAAGGAATGCCGCGGCTTGGTGTGGTGCCTGGGGGCTATCGGCGGCGATGGAGGAGCTGGAAATGGAGGGAGGTGGTCGCCGGCCGGTGGGGAAGCTGATGGGAGGGGCGGTGTCGCGCACGGCGGCGCGACGGCGGTGGGTTGGGTGAGGCAACATGGAAGCATGGTGAAGGGAAGGGAAGGCTGTCGCGTTGGGGGGGGGGAACTAGGGAAAGAAAAAGAAAAAAAAAGAAAGGAAAGAAAAGAAAAAGGGAAAAAAGAAAAATGAAAGGAAAGAAATGAGGTCTAATCCTCACATCTTGAGTCACAGAAAATGATCCAACGAAACTGATTTTAAAACAGCAAATCCATTAAAATAAATTAAACGTAATGATACAATGAAAATAACATAATTAAATCTCACAATCAATTAATTTAAAAAGAAGAACAATTTAAATGTACAACAATAAATAAATATTAAGAAAACATAACAATTTAATTTTCACAATTTAAAGATCATAAAATAAACCATTTAAAATATCTGATAATTTTAAAACAAGAAAATTAATTTTTGAATTATTAAAATAATCCTTCAATAAAAATACACTAAAATACGGGGTGTTACATCCTCCCCCCTTAAAAAAAAAATTCGTCCTCAAAATTTGTAAGACCATACATTATGCTAAAACAGGATACATAATACAACCAGAACACGCTTGAGATAACTTACCATCACCAACGCCCAAAAGCGTAAGTAATGCTCTCTCAAGTCTACTCCCATAAGCAAATCCATCATACTCGCATTAGTCCCCCAGTGGCACAGCACGCCTAATATTCCTATGGTGGCTATGTTATCCAAAATCTCTTTTCCCCAAGAACCTTAATACAATATCCAATAAATTCTAATGATTAATAGCTCCATACAATAATCCATGCTAACCTCAATCAATTCCTATGCTACAACTTATAAACCTCCATTGAATTCTACCTTTGGTAACCTAATGGCCACTTCCAAAGTTAACCATCCATAACATAATTGGCACAACCAAATGATTAATCTTCAACTACAAGTATTGTCTTAAAAATTTAAATTACCACTAATTTCTCAAGATCAGCACAACATCCGAACTCCTAACTACAACAAAAATATCATGCTTCTGCTGCGCACTCTGATATTCACCACAAGCATAAAATTTATGTCCTCATAAAAACTAGCACCATCGAGTACAAGGTGGTTCCATACCTACTAACCAAAAACGCTTATCACAATTTAGTAGAAAAATGCTCTCTTTCCCAAAACCACGAGTTAACTCAAATTCCTCAATAGCACATCACTATTAAACCTCAAGGCAAGCCATTTTACTCAAATCATCAATCTACCAAAAGCCAAATGCCAAATGCAAATCACCCAAGGATCCTAATGCTTGATTAACTCACACACTTGATCATATTATTCATCGCTAATGCCTAAGCTTCAACTTCCAAGATCTTATCATACACCAAACATGACGACCCATCAATCTCTCTTCAAGTTAATCGAACCAACTGGCTGCTCGATCTTCAAAGAAAGTATAACCTCGAAATTTAAATTCCTAAGTAACCTCAAGTCACAATTAATTCCTATAGATAATCACAATAATTATTGTCAACCTTCATTCCATTGAGTAATCCACTTCGACTACACACTCCGATTGACTCACCAAAAACTCCAAACCAAAATCTCTTGAATTTAATATTATTGTATTTATTCATCTTCAACACCAACCCAAGACACTTCTTCCAAGCCAAAAATGAGACAAGAACCCCTGTACTCTCCGAAATGCATACACACTCACCACTATTACACATCGATCTCATGCACACTTAGCCAGAACCAATAATCCTCCAAACGTGCAAGTGATCAGACACTACCATTTCCATCATCTGAGCCTATATCTTCTAAATCAACAAGTATAATTTCCTACATCTGCACCATCTATTATCCTTAAAATTGAAATGGATTAAATCCTCAACCTGTCACTAACCTCGAGTTAAAAACAATCATTTTATGAACTAGATCAACATCTTCAATCCTCGAAAAATACAAAAACTAGATCAGTACCTTCCATCTCCAAAGAAGTTCTCTCCTAAAAATTCTTATATCAGTAACTCAACTTTGATCAATCCCAATTTAATGGTTACCAACTAATCAATTGATAGAATAGACCAAGCTAGCGTACCAAGTCTACAAAACTAAGAACTCAAATCCTATTATAATTCAACCCTTCAACTTTGCAATTCTAAAACCTTAAACCAGATAAGAATCATTTTCCGAAATCCTCAAGATCGACAAACTTAAATCTAAAACATTCATCATATAAAGCTTGTAAATTCTAAAGTCTCAAATGTTAACAAGCTGCTTATCAAGGTCAGCAAGATCAAAAACTTCTAATCTAAGTAATCTCTTAATTGCTTGTTGAACCTACCACTTTAAATACAATAAACCTATTTTCTAAAAACTATAAAGCCACAAACCTTAGATAAACTTCTCATAAATCTAACCTTGAAGCTTGTTGAACTTACAACCTTCTATTCTAAAACCCCCTATCATAACTCCACAAAATCTAAAACCTCAATTATCTTATTCCCCAGAGATCACCCAGACCATGCCATTCCCTTCAAGCCTCGATATAATAAAAACAACCCAAGCCAATAAAAGTTCAAGCCGACTACACTAAATATTCAAGCCTAACAATAGCAATCACAGTCGTACCATCTTCCTGCCATAGCACAACTCTTAACCCGTTTTTCAGCTCCGAACAAAACAAAATAAATAAAATTTCATAAATAAATAATATACGACAAAATGAATAAAACCAACAATAAAATATCATAAGACAAAATGAATAAAACAAATGAAGTAGTGCACAATAAAATAATTAATAAATAAATAAATAAAATAACTTACCATAAAATAAAACGAATAAAATAAAATAACATACAAGTAGTATACAATAAAATAAATAAAACCAACAAAATATAAAAACATAAATAAATTAAAACCATTAAAATAACATACTTCAAACCAAATAGTTTCAAGTCACAACTTTAAAACTTTCTGGTACTCTACCTATGGAACATGTGGTTTTACCCAGAGCCGAACTGCTCTGATACCACATGTGGCGCCTACGACCCCCATGTAAGGAGACACGGGAATCGAGACGCCGGGATGATGACAACAGGGTCACACATCCCAATGTTAGTGCCAAGTGTGTGTACATGCAACAGTGTACAAAAACAACGCAGTGGATAATTAATACAACTACGTACCAGAATTGTTAATACATTTTATCTATTCACATGTTGGTATAATTTATTCATATAAAATTACAAAACTTACATAATTATATTTAGCGGCAGGATCAATCCACTCGCTGTGTGCATCGGTGTGAGTAGTAGCATAGATATGAAGAGGGAGAAATTTTCAAGATCATCGCATTTCTAACAAAGTCATATTAGTAATTTTAAAAAATCATGTTATTACTTAAATAAATAATATAAAATCACTGAATTTTAACAGGTTATTAATTACCATTTTATCGGCAAGGCGTTGGAATGACCTTGAATTGGTGTGATGGTGGATTGTCAAAGATGTTTCATTTTGTGCACTGATAGAACTTAAGTGTTGTAGGTGAAATTAACAATGTTAAATATAAAATATGAAACCAATATAGTTGTAAATAAATTATAGGGGATAAATCTAGAATACCTGATAATCTGGGCTTGCGAAAATATCACAACACTTCCTCTAATCGTCTAACTCATCTTCTGAAAAGGGGACTGAGGAACCTCTTCCAACGTCTCAAATTTCTTGAAGTGGTCATGAAATCGTCCCTTGTAGCGTCAAAATAACATAGCAATCAACTCATTCATAGTTCGCACTTCCTCACTACGGCCAAAATTTAGGTCAAATTCATCCTAAGTAGTGAATTGCGTAAAAAATATGAAATTAAAACCTCTTTAAAAAATTATGGTATATAAACTCACCAGTACACGACTCCAAATGTAATCTTTAACCTCATTCAGAACATCTCACCATGACTGCACATAAAATGGCGCATAAGTTAGGACTAGTGTTCTGACATAAGATAAAAGCATTATCATCCACACCCCTAATGAAGTTATTAAGATTGTTAACCTTGATTTTCTCATACCTTTTATTTCTTCCTAAAGCCAGGCCATGTGTTAAGCCAAGACCGTGACGTGACAAGGCATCAGCTAATATATTTAAAATTATTAAAACCAGCCTCTCCAAGTATTCAAATATAATTAATCATCAACAAGAACTTTCTTATTGGTAGGTGTGGACTGGTTGTTTGCCTCTTTTGTAGCAACTTGATCAGGAGTGGAGTCCTCAGTTGGGAAGTCCTCAACCGGTTCGGGACTTGGAGGAGAAGGCACATTTCTTCCTTGTCGTTTTGGTGGCATCCTTAAAAAACATTAATATTTTCAATGAACTATATTATAAGAAATGAAAAATGTAAGCAACCATCACCAATGTAAATAAAAGATTTAATACTTTTATTCTTCATCTCCATGTGTTTTCCATGCTTGTTTCGTAATCTTTTTCCTCATCCTCCTCTTCTTCTTCTTCTTCTCCTTGTTTTGATTCTTCTAATTCTTCAAAATCTTCAACTAAATGATTATTTAATATGGATGAGTTGAGATGTACGGATAGGACGACATCTATACATAAGGGGATTAGTTCGAGTGTACCAAGATCAACAAATAAATTAATACCCTCCATCTTCCTAGTAGGCATCTATAATCGGAATCTCATCTTTATCTCCACTATAATTCTGATCCACCATCAATCTTGTATCATAAATATTTCGAGAAACAAACTTCTGTATAACTCTCCAACCTATCTCTCCACTATCTTCATCGACCCCTTTCATTGGATCAACCATGTAATAGACTTGGATCGCTTGACAAGCCAGTACGAATGGATCATCTTCGTACCATTTATATGCAATAATGACACTCATAAAGTGTCTATCCCTATGTATTGAAACTTGACCACTACTTAGATCCCATCAATCACATTTAAAAACATCCATTACATTTCCGCCTAAGTATTTCAATTTGATAATGTCACATATGACACCGTAGTAGTCAATATCCTCTATTCCATAACTTCCCTTGACTAACACATCATAGTTTTGCGTCTTTCAATTATATTCACGGTCCATAGTATAGAACCTATAACCTAGAACCGTGCATGCAGTGTGTCGAAATGCTCTGTTGCGGGACCAGAGGTCAATGCATGCAATTCTAGAAGAAATTGATGCTGGATCATGAGCATTTTGTTCCAAGATCTAACAAGTGAAATAGTAACAAAATTATTAAAAGTTACTAAGAATTAAAATGGTTTACAAATATTCTACGCTATGGGATATTTAAATGTATATGTCTTGGTCAAACCATCTTGGAAATTCTTCTTCGTGCTTCGCCTCTATATTGTCTATGCCTTGTCCTAAATTTGTCCATGTGCTCACTGTATTGAAATAAAAAGAATAGAATATTTGAACACATTCGATATGGTACTATCTTTTGTCGCTACAATAGGTCAAACTAAACAAAATGGCATCGTTCTATTTAGTGAATAAGACTATTGTAGCGAATTTTCATTAAATGAAAAGCCGCTGCATCAAATTGCTGTAATGTTCAAATATTCATAGTAAAATTTCAAATGTTTCGTACATTTTGGGATGCCGCTAAATGTCCCACCAATTTTTTTACTTTCTGCAACTGTTGAACGTAGACCTGTTGACATGTGAATGTGTATGGAATTAGGTCTCCGTATCTCCTATAGAATTAACGCAAGAAAAGTGCTTTCAATTTTTTTAGAAACTTTTGAACCTAACTAGTCTATGTTCGAACATCATGCTAGAATGTTCAAACGTTCAGATGTTGACATGTGAACATGAATTAAATTAAGTTCCAGTATATTGCCATAGAAATAACGCGGGAAAGGTGCCGCCATTTTTTCAAAAGCATTCAAACGTTTATTTAAAGTTCCAACGTACACCATTGATACGTTCAAACATACATTTGCTTGTTCGAACATGGACCATATATCACAAATATATATATATATATAATGGTTTATAAAATAATACTATAGTAACGTAGTATATATAGTATAGTGTACTAATGTAATATATATAGTATACTATAGTAGTGTAGTATATATATAGTTAGTGATCTATATATGTAAGAACTATAATGGTCTATATAGTTAGTATAGTAATCTATATATTATCAATTATAATATAAAATAGTTGTTGTAGTATATATATTATATATTATAGATTATTAAAATAATATATATAGTATATATATATTTATTAATATTCTGTATATGTTCAAACGTACAAACAACCAACGTTCGAATGTTGGGGAAATTAAATAACATTCGAACGTACATGTTGAAATGTTTGAACGTTTCGTGCATATTAGATGAGCGTCTGAACGCGAAGTGTCATTTCAACGCAAAGGGCTGAAGTGTCACATTCAGCCCTTGAAATTGTCGTTGCTACCATCAATCTCCAACACAACTGTCACAAAAGAGGTAAGCGTCCCTCTCTCTCCCTTTTGTAGTTTTTTTTTTTTTTTTTTTTTTATAGGGGTTTCGGTTCATCGGAACTTCTTCTTAATTTTCCGCCCACCATGAGTCGCCAATGATGAAATGGCTACTGTAGATAGTTTACACAGTGCGTCCTTCATTTCTACAGTGGTTATTACAAGAATAACATTGTATTTGAGGTTTTACTCAGTCGACTCAGCCATTTCTAGGTCCTAAGGTTTGAACGTCCTACATGTAACGTCTGAACATTGTTCTGTATTCTGAATGTATGTTATAATACGTTCGAATCTACTTTTACATTCGAATATTGTAATATAAAACGTTCAAATGTAAATTTTTCATGGCCGTTTGAATTCTTCGTTCGAACATCGCCATTAATAAATATGTTCAAACGTCTTAATAAATACGTTCAAGTTCACCCTCACGTTCAAACGTATTTCCATCCAGAACGTTCGAATGCAAGACCTTATACTTATTTTAGTCATAACGTTCGAACGTAGACTTAGTTTTGTTGGAACATCTCATCAATTACATTCAAATGCATCCTCACATTCAAACGTGTGGTAATGATACTTCAAATGTAAGGTTGATAGGGTCTTCTGCAATGTAATGTTCGCACATTACAATCTACACATTCGAACATTTTTAGAAACAATTTTGATTTTTCACATATGCATGTATACTAGTATATATATATATATATATATATATATATATTTTCAAGATATGGTTCATCTGTTGACAACTAGGAAACGAGAGAGGGAAGGAACCTGCCAGGACACATCTCGGATAGGTTGTCAAACTGTTATGGCCAAACGCAAAATATTTATCAACGAGTTCGACGAGTTTACGTGGGAGTAGACGAGCCTAAAAAACGTATTTGTTACTAGAGGCTGGACCAACATCTGCGCATTGAAAGGGAGTTTTACATGGAGATGTGTTCCATACTTCAGGATGCATCCTCTCACACCGTGACTTTACGCGGTGTTCAGTTTGAGGTTTCGGTGAATGTCATTGTTGAGCTACTCGAGATTCATCGCTTATCTGATACATCGACTACAGTAGATGCTCAGGCTGAGGATGCAGCATTATGCACATCAGCATCATCTACTGGCCCAGTTGAGTCTATGGCCAGAGATGTAGATCAGTCGGAGGGCAAGGGTACTCATACCGTTCTCCTAGACGTTTCTGCTACCATTTTTCTGCATGTTGCATCTTATAGTTGCAACAAACATGGATCTTGTGGCACATAAGGCCACATTCAGTTGGACTCACGCACTATAATCCCCGTCCTTATGATGAGAATTTTAATAAAATGGTTCCAAGAAAGGACGACGAAAATTACCGTTCGTTTTAAAACTTTTTTACTTCCATACCCAAGGTGTAAGACTCTTTGTTATAAAATAAAATGTGTTTTGAGAATAAAAGAGGTTTACAGCGAAAAACATAAATCATAAAATAAAAAGGCATATCATATAATTAAAGCTCTCATGTCTAGACTTCTGTGCTCTTCTCTTAGGCCACGTCTGTCCTAACGTGTTCTGCTCATTTAGTTCATGCAGGGAAGGGGCACACATAAAAACTAAAATGAGTCGAATACTTAGTAAGCATTACTTTATATAGTTAAAATAAGCTAACATAGATTTTCAGTCATGCATTCATCATTCCATACATACTATACGTACATGAGGCATGCATTCATTTTGAAAACATCACTAGGCGGAGGTTTTCTTAAAAGGGGTTTTCTTTTCGTAAAATGTTTCTTCCATCAATACCTTCATTTCTTAAAGAGTTCGATGCATTCATACATTCTTTCTTAACACTTTCATTTGGCCGTTACACACTGTTACACTCTGTGTATTGGGGTTAGCAGTCTTCCTTTGGACCTAGATTCCTCCCGTGACCAAGGGTTTGGAACCCCTTTCAGTCAAGGGGTAGCACCGGATGCACTACTAATACTACTTACTCGGCATTGTAATCTACCTGTCCTTTGGTACCTTTTCATTCAGTCATGGCTGTTACGTATTTTCATATATTAAAACGTTCATTCATTCAATCCTTTCATTCAGTCCATTCAGTTCTTTCAATCCTTTTTATTTAACAATTCGTTCATGCAAAAACGTCATTTAAAAGCATGGGCTTAAACATCATTTTTTATAGCATCATTTAAAGTATCAGTTCATAGGGACATTTTAATATCGGTTCATATGGATGTTTTAAAACGCTCTCTTCGCATCATTTAAAACATCACTTAAAACACAAGGCATAGGCCTCACATCTCATTTCATGAAAATACATACAATAGATACTACGTATAGTCATCCATTCACATGCATGCACTTATTACTTTGGTTGCATAAAAAGGGCTGCTAAGAAGGGCCATACATACGTATATCTTTAAATACTTAGCGTGTTTTTTCATAAAACATCGTTTCCTTTCCTTTTATAAAGCATCGTAAAGAGAAACATTTCATTTTAATTTCATATCGTTAAGAAAACTCTAGAAGAGTATGAACATAATATTACTTTCAAATCATGCAATCCATTCATGTGTGTGTCAGATGGAGACCTACATGCATACACATAACCTTAACGTCATTCTTTATCTAATGTATAAGCAACTAAAATTAGAATAGAACTACATTTCACTTGAAATACGCTGATTCTATCCCGTGCTCTTACGTGTCCCTTACTATTCTAAAACCTTTGGGCTCTACTTACAGTTACTACCTCTTCCAAACTCAAGGTCTTACCTTCACCTTAGGGTTAAGACACCATGACCTTCAGCCTACTCTTCCTTTTGACCAAATTCAGACACATGATTCCAACAGACAAAATCATCCATCCCAATCTTAGACAATACACCCGTTACTACCTTCATGCATCTTAGCTCACACTAAATTTTCATGCCCAACCATACACGCCACACGGCTCTTAGCCAAATCTAAGTCTTAAGTACCGTGTAACCATGCTCAGGATAGATTACCCATTACATATGGTGAATCCATCATTCACATATGTCTAACCAGATTACATACGTACCTTACCCCTCTTATCACCTAATATCAACATATAATCCGTTGATCACTTACTTGTATAGACAAGTGCCATACTCCGATACCAACCTTCTCTAAACTCGACTAGCATGAATATTCATGCCACCCGTCCCTCTTGACAGTTCATCCGAACACTTGACAAGACAAGACTTCGTTCATAACTACACCTCACGTCACGTCATAGCTCGAGACTACTCCCAAGCTACACGGGACCTTGTCACATCACCTGACATCTTGCTACGTCAATTCTATGCCAACTACTAACTCATCATGAGTATGGTCCCTCACGTACTCCTGTCACATCGTGACATGTCGTCACGTTCCCGCTACATCATTCTTACACTAATTCCTCACCCATCATAAGGACGACTTCTTGTTAACTATCTCACTTCGTGACATTCCCCCGTCTTGCTTTTGCTGCTCTACTCTTACACTATCCTGTCACTTCACACGTACTCCCAACCACAAGTCAACTACACTATGACACCTGTCACCTCATACTACAGGCCACATCATAACTATTCCGAGACACTATTCCACAGTTCCCGACACTACTCATCATGCTCTACGCTCATCGACTACACAATCATCCTTATCTTTGCGACACACCACACTGTATATCACTGCACCTCATAGAGTACACTCCACGTTCACACATGCAACGCCGCATCACCACTATAGCATACACACCATATGGTGCATCGCTATATCACATGGAGTACACTCCACATGTACTCCCTTCACACACTACGCCACATCACTACTATAGTACACACTTCACACCCACAATTCACAGCACACTACACAGTTACACCCAACACTTTACTACACAATCAACCAACTAACATCTAACATAAATAACGAAGGATAGAGGATTATACCATCCTCGAGGTTGACCCGTGCGTTGTTCGCTGATCGTCACAATCGATGACGTCAGATAGGTCGTACATGGCAATTAAACTGCATACGGTGGCTATTCACCTTACATGGTTGTTCTTTGGGTGTTTGGATAGGTAGGTGTGGTCTTGGAAGGGCTCATGGTGGCCTCGTGGTCGCCGCGAGAGGCTGAACATGGTGGATCTAGCTGTGTACAGTGGCGTTTAGCCACGTATAGTGGCTATTTGGGTCATTGAAGATGGCTATAGGTGTGGATCTATGCGTAGGAGAGTTGGTTCGTGGTCCTGGGGTGGTGGTCTCGTGGTGGTGCCGAGGTGGTACACGTTGGAGACACGGTGGCTTGTGGAGGAGTTTAGGCTGTGGGTTTCAACATGGAAATTTTGAGGGAGTGCTTGGCTGGTCTTTGGCTGGCCATGGACGAGCTTAGGAGTTGCTAGTGGAGCTGTGGTGGCGAGGTGGAGGCAGCACGACAGCCTACGGTGACGGATCTAGGCTAAATGGGTAGAACCTGAGTGCTAGAGAGTGAGGGGGTGTGCGGGAGGAGGGACACTTGGCTGTGCATGGGGGTAGCAAGGGGAGGTTGTCAGAGCTTCTGGCGGTGGTGCAGTGGCCGTGGGAGCGACTAATGATGGCGCTAGGGGAGAAACCTGTGGGTACGTGCGTGGGCTAGGGAGGAGCTACAGCGGTTGGATCAAGAGGAGGAGGAAGAGGGTGGTCAGGGGCGACCCGTGGTGGTGCTCGGTGGTGACCGTGGTTGAGACAGTGGTGCTAGGAGGGAGAGAAATGGGTGAAACCCATTTCGGTTGGGCCATCGCAAGAGGAGAGAGAGAGCTGCACGGCGGCTGCCGATGGTGGAGAGGTGCTTGCCGGCGTGAGGGGAGTTGTCGATGGTGGCGGTGAGGCTAGGTGGCTCAAGGCGGTGCCGGGCTGAGCTGCAGGAGATTCGGCTAGGGGGAGGAGGTGCGTGCGGCTAAGGGAGAGGGAGGAGAGAGAGGGAAAATGGAAAGTGAGGGAGAAAGAGAGTGGGACCTAGGGTTTCAAACCCAACCCTTCATCGTGGGGTCTCCAAAACAATCTAATGGTGAGGAATTAAAACACTGATTTAACTTATAACACTGAGAGAAAATAAGATAGAATATAATTTAAACTCCACTTTAGTTTATAAAATAATATTTTTTCATCATTAATAAAATGATGAAGTTTTGCTAATTACTTTTAAGAGAATAAAACTATTTAATTAATTAGAGTTTTTAACATAATTTAAATCCCATAATATTTTAAATAACTAAAATCATTTAGATAAAATAATTTTTCACAATTATGATATCTTTGGAGCTCTTCAAAAATATTATAATTGTCTTATTTACAAGCAGACTTGGTTCAATAACACTGGAAATATCTCATATAAAAATTTTTAGGGAATTTAAAATATTCAAAGACTTTAAAACACTAGGCTTACTTTAAAAATCAACTGCTAGCATTAAAACACGCCTTTGAGGTTCAGCATGCATAACGGGACTCGTAGTCGCTAAAGAGAAGGAGCACACTGTTACATGCACAGTTCCTCATACAAGCCGCACGCGTAGAGCCCATTGACTTGCCATTACGGATTTTTGAGGGGATCCGTTATGAGCCGAGCATCATCTCCATTGACAACCTCTCATATGGAGTGATCATTACCCAGATATTACTGGACCGGAGAGTGCCACCCCAGGCGAATGAGTGGTTGACTGAGCAGATGAGCCCCCTTAATATGACCTCACACCGTCAGAGCACTGGACAAGGAACGAGGCATGCTCAGCATGAGCCTCAGCCTATCCCAGATCTTGTTCTTCCGACCTAGTCTGGGCAAGTGTTGCTCCTCAAAGTGAGAGTGCTAGTCAGTAGTCGATGAGTACATCTGCAGGGGATGCACCTGCTTTACCCAATACACGGCCTACTTGGGTTGATGCAATGGTATCAGATATTATTGTGCACATTGACAGACAGATCACGCATGTAGAACAGAGTTCGAAGTTGGCCATTGTTTAGATATCATAACGAAAAGGTCAATACATTGACTAAGGAGTTTCATACATTTGTAAATAACACGTTTTGAACTTTTATCATATTTTGTATTTATATTTTAATATATTTCTTTTTCTATACTTTACGTAATGAATAATATTATTTAATATATCTAGTGTTTCTGAATTTGAATTCTCAATCTTTTTAAATTTGAAATTTGATTTTTCATTTTAAAATAGTTCATGTTCAAACGTTAGTGACTATCATTCGAACGTTTAAATGAATAAATAAAATGTTCGCACATAAGTTTGCTTAATGTTCGAACGTACATCAATTATTTGAACGTAACATTTTATATGTTCGAATGTAATCATCCCAAAACGACATCATTTGGCTTACATTTGAACGAAAACAATATTATCTTTCTAATGTAAAACCATTTCTCATCTACCTTTAGTGATGGAGAAAATGATTTTTTGTGATGATTTCAGGATTGTCACAAATTCTAAACCATCATAAAAACTCAATTGTGTTGTAGTGTGTCATGTGTATGTTGACACATGGCATTAATATATAATGCCATTCGAAAATCTTCACTTAGTTCTCTAACTAGATATAGGTGCCTCCTTCCCCCTCACTTTCTCTCACGTAAAAATCTAAGGGCTCAAGATTTGATTTTTGTCGAAAGAGGACGAGGCATCGGCTTCCTCCTCCTCCTCCCTCTCCTTTCCACCTTCCTCCATTCACCTTCCTTGTCTATCAATGTTTCTTTTGCTTAGTTTTATTTTGCTTTCTTTAAGCCCGAAAAAGATAGATCTATAACTTTCTGGCAACTTCCGAGAGACGTGATTTTGGTGAGATCTTGAGTTAGGACTTGGCCCTGAACGTTGACAATTGGGGTAGGAGACATGACAGATTAAGTTCCAAGAATAGGGACAGGAGCAAGTCAAGATTTGGGTAGCAGATCACTTGTTGAAATTGTGGCAAGTTGGGCAACATTAAAAGAGATAGCTAGAATCAGAAACAAACTAAGTATGGCGTTATGAATGTTGTGGCTGAGAAAATATATGACGCCCTATTTCTTGCAATGCACAATTCGTTTGGTGATTGGGTGTTGGATTCAAGGTTTCGTTCCATAGCATCTTGCATCAATAAATCATGTAGAACTATATTGCTGGTAATTTTGAAAGATATACACAACTGATGGAGATGCACTAGATGTAGTGGGAGTGGGTGATGTGTGCATTGCACTTCCGAACAAGAGCGTGTGGACTTTGTAGCAAGTCATACACATTCTGGATCTAGAGAAAAGCCTCATTTTTGTGGAACAACTTGGTGACAACGGTCATACACTAGTGTTTTCTGGTAGAGTGTGGAAGGTCACGAAATGTGCATTAGTCTTGGCACGTGGTAAGAGAATTAACACTTTGTATTTAACATCAAGGTCCAGTTATGTGTAGGAAAATACAAGAGTGCAACAAGCAAGCTTAATCTCAAAAATCAAATTGGGATGCGAAAGGGAGTCAGTTTTGCAGTTTCTCATGTAAGCCTAGGGAAACCTCCCAAGACCACGATGCGGAACAGAGGTGTTAGAGGTTGAGACAGAGCGTCTAGTGTTCCAAGGACGTCTACACCTACAGACGGTGCTCGCAAAGCTGCCATAACGACCAGACCTCCACAATGGTCACCTACCTTGATAAGAGAAGGTAGAAAATGTTAGCAGCAAATGTTAGCCGCAGGAGATAGGATTAGTCACCTAGATAAGAGAAGGGGACATTAACAACAAGTTCTTTATTGTTTGCTAAGGTCGGTTTGAGACTGGATATTTCAAGTGTAGTGAGAGTTGTGAGTCGCCTAGTAGATGTGTTGATTGAGGGCGATGTACATGAGAGACTGAAGTTGGGCTTGACTCCAGTATGTCTTCTAGCTTCAAGACGGGAGCTGTGAGTTGTATAGGTGATAGGGCAGGGCTGATGCTGGATACAATGGCTAGTATGTGGAGAATCAGTCCCCAAATGGGAGATTGTTGGGTTATAGAGCCTGATTGGTTTTGTGAGTTAGAAGAGGCACAGATAGATTGTTCGCTCGATTTTTGCTCGACCTAGCACTCGAACTAAGCTCAAGTAGTGAGTTCTCTCAAGGTGTGCTCAATAGTTGCCTCAAGCGAAGCTTGGACAAAAAGCTTGTTCTAGTCCACTCGAGCTAATGCTAAATTGGCTATTCGCTCGCAGCACGTTCGACATATGCTCGAGTGAAGAGCTCTATTTCGCCAAATTAGGGTTGTTAGCGCCGTTTGCTATATATATGTATGTTATTTCATATGTTATGTATCTGTGAGTGAGTGATCGAACAAAGAGTGAGGCAAGAGGTGTGAGAGCATATTGTGAGATAGAAAAAACTCTATTTTGAGAGAGTTGAGATTGTGTGAGTAGAGGGAAGCTCTTGTAACTCACTATGTGATTGTAATCTCCTCTAGAATAAAATTTCCTGCAACTCTTTGAATATAGGCACATTGTCGAATTATGTTAAATACTGTGTGTCGTGTTTGTGTGTTTGATTCCTGTGTTTCTGCAGTTATTTCACTATTTGTCTCATTATTATTGTGTGTGGGTCATGTGGTGTTTTTAACAACACATTCTTCCAAAACTTTTTAAAATCTTATGTCCAGGCTTATCATATGTTGCAACTAAAAAAAAGAGGATAAACTTTGGAAACGAGTTATATATATATATGAGTTATTAAAGAAGAGATAATCATATGTGAAGGATAAACTAAGTTTTGGGTTTTTTAAATTATGTATAATAGTAAATTATATTAAAAGGTTTTTAGTAATACATGAATTACATACTGAAAAAAAAAATGAATTACATACTGTACGTGTAGCTAGATATCCTGCCAGATGCAAATTTTTTCATTAAAAATATTTCATTGAGATAATTATAAAGTTTAAAAGAGAAAAATATAATACTAAATTATAACTTTATTCAAATTAATTACAATAGACAAAAAAAAAAAAAAAAAGCGACTGAGACCTAATGCTATCTTAATGCTCCTGCATGCATACTTTTGTACGTACAAATAAGTTGAGAAACGGACATTCCGTATAAATCAATCGTTAAGAAATTTAATTTTTTTTAACCTTATTTAGGATAATTGAGAAATAATATTTGCAATCATAAAGTGTGACATGTACTTCTTCTGAAAAGAAGTGAATAAATATAAAATCTACATGAAAAAATTAAATTTTTTAATAGTGAACCCAATTCTTTTTCAAAAGGAATATGCAAGGATTATAAAACTCGTAACAACATGTAACATTACTCATATGATCCAACTTTGATAAACATCCAGCTGCTTAATTATGAATTTGTATCATGAGCTTTAATTCATCGCACATGCTGTTTCACCCTTGTTTCATAATAGGGTTGAACAAAAATCTGAAAATCCGATTCCACCTCCTACTCCGCACCAACCCCGATAAGTTGAAGTCGGAGTTGAAATGTTTTTAACCAAAAAAATCTGAGTCAGAGTTGGAATTGAAGTTGGAGGTAGCAATGTACCGACTCCGGCTCCGATATTATACATATTTTATAAAAATTATGCATTTTTTATATATTAATTATATATATTTTGTATAACTATAACTTATATAATTACTTAAATTCAATAATATAATAGTATAAGTAAATTATTATAAAATAATATACTTATACTATAATATAAATAGATTAAATTGACTATTACTACCATGTAACACTAATGTATAATAACATGGAATACTAATTATATAACAACTATTGCATTATGTATAAACACAAATATATAAATTTATAATAACATGTAGTACTAATATATAATAACTAAAGTATAATAACATGTACGAGTAATGTATAATAAGATGTAATACTAATGTATAAACATTAACATATCATAACATATAATACTAATGTATAATAACATTAATTTGTATAATGATTTATTTTTTCAACTTTTGTTATGTTCTAATAAAATTGAAATTGAAAAACTATTTAAAAAAAAAAAACCAAAATCTGGAAGTCTAAATTCGATTAGTGAGAGCTCAAAATTGTCAAATGGACTAAGAAAAATAAATCTAGTACAAAAGTCTAAATTTGACTCTGCTCTGATAAGTTAGAGTCGGAATCGGATTGGAGGCTATACAAATTAGAGTCGAATTCAACCTCCAACAAAATCAGAGTAAGAGTCAGAAGTAAGGGAGCCGACATTGTGGTACTCAGCCCTACTTCACAACGTAGAAAAGGGCAAAAGCAAAACAAAAAATAAAATATAAAATATATGCAATCTTGTAGCACTTTTGTTTACCTGATAAAAACATTTAACTCATGCATGCGGTGTGGGGATCGAATGGAAATAATAATAATAAAGGAGTCAAGATCTGATCTTGAGATCCTACCTAATCCATGTTGCACCTCTCCATCGTTTAATTAATTAATTAGTACCCCAAGGGCCATAAATTGTACACGTTTTTGCCAAATAGGATAGGGTAGTTTGTTTGCTTTGTTTGGGGTTTAAAATAATCATAATAATAATAAATCCCTTTGCCAACACCCATGTTTATTGATTATATATGGAATGTCCCAGTCAACATGATCAGGGTGTACCTTAACTTGTATAAGAATAGAAAAATCCCGCACGTAATACCTAATATTTCATACGTGCAAATAAATAAATAAATGACCTCGGGTTGTTGCATGTCTACATCTGCCTTGATAACAATCTATATTCATGCATAAAAAACTAGCAATTAATTACAATTATACAAATCAAAGTCAAATTACTTGGTTATAACCAATATGCAAGACATCTGCAAATCATTTTCCCTGTTTGAGTATCAATTATTAGCATAATGAGCCAAATAACTTTGCTTGCTACAACCCAGAGTGGCCCTCGGTGTCCGTGTGAAGTTTGCCATAAGAAGATAGTACAATATTATACAATAAATGATATATTTACTCTCAATTGTCTTTGGTGGTTGAAAGCGTTCGAGATCTGTTTTGGTGGTAGTTGAAATATTATACAATAAATGGATTAGGTGATTGCAGAAGAGTCTCGTGCTGATAAGGAATTGGTAGGTGTGGTTTTGGTAGGTGGTTTTGGTAGGTGTGGTTTTGGTAGGTGCACACGTGAAATAATATCAGAAAGATGGAGCTGCTAATTATTGATCACGGCCAGTGCATGCCATACCCGGCCTGAATGTACCGCTGGCGCGTACCTTGGTGTGTATTTGATATTTTTTTTTTTGAAACCTTTTGTTGTTTATCAATTGTGGGATCCAATCCCAGCCAATTTCAACCTTTTCTATTTGCTTTGTTGAATAGAATTTTATGCAGTAGCTGAGAAAGAAAAACACAAAAGGAATTGAACGACAAGGGCTCATAATCACGCATATAAGGGTACCTACTACATATGGGGAAAGAACTTCATTTCATCTTGCATGTCGGATGACAAGTCACCTCAAGAATTTGATATCATCTGCAGCACCCGGCTCCAAGCATATATATATACACACACTAATGGAGGCGCAACGTGCAATGCACGTTTGTCTAGTTGGATTTTTTAATTGTTTTATAGAAATATATATAGAGAAATGTTAAACAAAGTTAAACAACAAGATAAATTATAAACCTGTTTTTTCCCTATCATCATTGTAGTTCTAGGTCATATTGGACAGGACCAATTGAGTCAACATTGAAATTTTTGTGTTGTTATTGGTTGAATTTGTCTGGGTCTGTTGTAAGTTGAATCATCCACTGTTTTTTCGAAGCTTGTAATGCCATATTTTCTATAAATGGTAAATGCTCCTGTATATTAAATATTTAATGAGATTAAATAATCAACAAATGTATGAATAATTTGCACATAGAAGAAAATTGAAAACTGAAAAAATAACACTGTTTTTTTATAAGCAATTTAATTATATTATTAGACTTTTTAAATTTAGAAATTTAAGTTATTATTTATGGTTTATATGTTAATTGTTGTAATATATAGTTAAATTATTTTATAGAAAATATAAGAGATGTCGTAAAGTATAATTAAGTATCTTTTGTTGAAAAGGAAAAAGTAGTAAAAATGAAGAACGTTACCTTTCCAGTGTGATTCATGAAATCAATTGTTGTGCAACCTAATGCCTCCTTTGCAAGTTCGCCAAACATAACCCCAGCTAATTTTCCTGTCCTATCATCAAGCTCAACATATGCCCTACAACTACAAATAATGAGAATATTTTTTTTTGTTAGGATTGGTAAAAATTACACAGAAAATTTTTTTTGAATGAATTATTAAGTAGTGAAGTTTGAAGAATATATACCGTGGTTGAGCAACACTTTGACGTTTGCAGTGATAATAAAGAAAGCTTTCATTTTGGTCATGCCCAGTTCCTTTGTTACAATTGATGCATGACATGTAAAAGAATATTTGCGCAAGTTGATAATGTTTATCTTTGCTTAGATCTAGAATTTTGCTTTCTATATTATATTAGAAACAATGTTTTACATAGCAAGAATGAACAAGAATCTAAAAATGGCATTGAGAAAAGTATTTTATCTCCATTGGTTGCAAACTTTTCAGCAATGCAGCAACATCTCAATTTTGTGTTATTTCTTGAACATCAACAGATGATAAGGATGTGGATGGATATTTCAAAGATTTTGCAATAATACTTTCAAACATTGAATCATTAATTGCTGCCCTTAAAAATTAAAAATGACATTTAATTTTAAAATGGAAAAAAAGTTTAGATCTTCAATGTATGTAGTTAAGTAATTTAAGATTAATCAATATTAATATAATTGTGCTATTTTTAACGCATTAATAAAAGTGAAATATAGATTTGTAACTGTTGATAAAAATATACTAATGAAGAATTGCTTAAATATGGATTATCATCTTTGCAACGGCTCTACCTCAGGAAGAAGAGGATTAATTGTAAATATACTTGCTGGTCGAGATGAGAGAGATAATCCTGTATTGTAAATACAGATAATTATTAGTTAGAAAATATATGATTCAGAAGAACATTTAAAAATGTTAATTATTAAAAGTATCATTATAAGACCGAACTCTTAGCTTTGTTACAAGTATAATTGGTTTCGCATCAATTATCTCAGAAATTTTTTGGCATTCGTCTTGAACAAAACGGCCCCACATTGTTAAGCAGATGGGATTTAGACTACGACATATAAAGTAAAAGAATCAATTGAAAATTTTAAAAATAAAGATTGCAAAGTAATTTTAAAACATTAAAGTGAATGAATTTTTTTACCTCTGATCTATATCATAGATTTCTTGAATTACAGTTGGTCCACTTGTTAATGTTATCTCTCTTGATGGCTTCATATGAATGGCAATCGCTAACAGGTCTGATTAATAAAGTTTAAATTATTAGTTTGTTGTTAATAAAAAATTTCAAAAGAAAATAATAAATTACCTATTTCTACAATCGAGTCTTTATAAGGATTTAACTCTTCGATAGGAATGAGATTGTACTTTGGCATTCCTACTTGATCTTCATTCTCTGGCACTTCTTCAATAATTGATTTGGAATTTAGAATCCATTGATATTCATGACTTTCAATCCTATATCTAGAATCCAATGGCTTAACATATGTGTTTGTAATATAATAAGATCGAAAAATCTGTAAAGAATCATTCCGTGATTCAATATCTGTACCAAACAACGTTGTTTGGACTCAATTTCCCTGTATCACATAAGAAAATATGAATAATTACTTTTTATGATAAAATATAATTACATAGAAGGTAAAAGATATATAATAAAAAATATAATGATTTTTTTATTGTAAAAAGAAGGACAATCACAAAAATAAATGAAGTACCTTTTGATCGACCAATGTCAAATTTTGGTATTTGACTGGTGAGTATTGCCCAGTTTGTTTGGGGGATTTTTCAGCCACAAGCATTTTTATTTTCCAGTTTCTTGTGGCTGGAGAAATATCTTTAATTGATGTATAAATGGTCCGTATGTTGAAAACTGACAACCTAGAAACAAATTAAATTTTTAAGTATAGGATATAAATTATACAGTTAATTAAAGTGCATCTAAAAAGGAACAGAAAAGAACTTTTTTTTATTGATTGACAAAAAGAAATTAGTAAAATATGCAACACAAAAAAAATGTAATGAACATTTAATTTGTTCGTAGTGGTTAAAAAGGAATTTTATAATTTTATTTAATTACCTGTATAATATCAATCAGAAAATGCCAATGTTAATAATTCTGTATACACAATATTTTTTATGCGATTGTTTTCTGATTCTTCAGCTGAGATTGGCTTTATTAAAATCTTGATTGCAGAAATAGTTTTAGCTCTTGATAAAGCCACATACAATTGTAAATGTGAGAAAACTGGATGAGATAAATATACCCCAACAAAATCCAATGTTTATCCTTATGATTTGTTTATATTCATTGTAAAGCTTAATTTAACAGGGAATTGAGTTCGCTTGAATGAGAAACCACTATTTTCATCAGGATTTGGTAAGAATTGGATTCTTGGAATAAAACTTTTTTTGCCACTGTGATGACCAACAACAATTTCTGCATGAATGACGTTACAATCAAAATTACGACAGTTAAATCGTGTTCCATTGCATAATCCTTCTGAAGGGTTAATGTTTCTGAGCAATATGATTTGACAACTTTGTTTCAGTAATAACTCATGAGGAGGAAGTCCATTTAGTGTTAGAGTATTCAAGAAATCTTCCATAACTGCTTGTTTAGATGCATCAATTGATTTATCAAAATTGTAATATCATTTTAGCTGCTCGGAAAATTTCTGAATTAACAAAGTATTTATTTCATCAACATAACTATTCTTTGGTGTCAATATAGCTTAATTCATCATAGTTGAAATATTTACTGAATAATCACAAATATTATAAAAAACAGCATCCACCAAATGATTCAAAGAAGCATTATTTTCATATAGGATTAACATGGCTACAGGGATTTTGACAAGTTCATCAATTGTGATTGGTGGCATCCCATTGCCTAATTCCAATATATATTTTGAAAAGTCTGGATCTAATCTTGCACGCATATTTTCAGTCAAATGAAACTTTGTCAATATTGGCTATAGGTAAGAAGAAACCAAGCTAGCATCAATTTGTTGTTGTCTTGTGCCTTTTTGAACCACAGGTAGAATTTGGTGAAATCTCTACCGAACACAACAACCTTTCCACCAAAAGATAGTTTTGAATCATTAACGTTTTTCAACATTTTATCCAGTGCTTCTATAGCTTCTTTTCTTGACATAGGAGTTTCATCTCATATAATTAATCTTGCTTTTTGTAATAGTTTTGCAAGCCCACTTTGTTTACTAACACCACAAATGGCATTTTTGTTAATATCTAACGGTATTTTAAACCGTAAATGTGCAGTTTGACCTCTAGGTAAAATTGATGCAGCAATACCAGATGAAACAGTTGCAAGAGCCACTAATTGTCTTGACACTAATTGTTTTGATCTTACTGTTGCAATGAGTGCTTTATATAGGAATGTTTTTCCTGTTCCGCCAAGTCCATCAATAAAGAATACAGCAGTTTCGTTTGACAAAATTTTTTTCAAGACATAATTGTAAACATTCTGTTGTTCACTATTAAGTAGTGTTGATGCAAGAATATATTCTTCTGGGATTGGAACAGCCAATTCATCATCAATTTCTCTAGATAAAAATTCATCTTCATCAAAATGAATGTTTTGGTCAATAAGATGTGGAAAGCAACACGGTCATGACCCTTGTAAATATATTTGTAAAAATACTTAACTACTTTTATTGTAGAACATATTTCGATGTTAATATGACAGTCAAACATCACAAGCAAATAAGGATTATATGGAACAACCCAACGATTATCCAAATCATGACCTCTAATTCTGACTGTTGTTCCATTGTTTGAACGTCTATACATTGGGAAGCAATAATTTCCAACAACAGTGTTTGACGCAAACTGTTTCGGGTAATTATTCTTGCAACAACCATTTTTTTCATGCATACATTTGTTGGATTTAGAATTCCGCACAGTTCATACATCATATGTTTAACAACAGCTGTATGTAGATGTCAATTCTTGTCTTTATCGGGCAACTCAACAGAGACAATCTCATCAAAAGATTCCGGTGAGTATAACTTCCAATCTTGACGCAATATAATCAAGAAATGCACATGTGGAAGTCCTCTTTTTTGGTGTTCAATAACATAAATATATGCCAAAACTTTTCCAATTATCTCCCATTTGAATAACTGATACTTTAGCTCCTCTAATTTTGCTATGAAGATTCGAGCAATTAAATTAGGTCGATTTTGAGTTTCTTCATGTGGTTGCAATTCATTTGAAATTTCTTTCCAGTTTGGGTTGCATGTGATTGTCAAAAAAACATCTAGTTTGCCGTATCGTTGAATCAAAGTCATCACTTCCATATATCTTTTTTGCATATCCATTGGACCTCCAATAAAAGATGAAGGCAGAATCACACACTTCCCAATTCTAGAAGCATTTGTCTCCCCAAGATTGACACTATCAATAATACCTTGATATAATACAGATCGAATGTATTGTTGATTGCTACGAAAATAATCTAACCTTGATGTTTCAATCTTAACATACATATCAACAACAAATTGTTGACGAAGTCGACCAGATAGTAGGAGGATGGATTTGATATTTTCTTTCATTTGTAACTTGTAGCAATAATATTCACGGCAAGAAACAATTGGATCTTTTCTTTTTTTTTCTTAACACTATAAAAAAAATAAGAAATAATTTAGAAAATTTCATTCCTAATGTGTAAATGGTGGGTTGTTATATAAAAAACGTAATGTAAAAAATTTAACATTCTTGTTCTCTTGTAAGTAATTTTTCTGCAGATGTTGATTGATGATGATCAATTGATTGGACTGTACAATTATCAGCAGATACAGATGGAGTTCTTTTGTTAATTCTTTATATACCTTAGTGCCATTCGACATCACCAAAGGGGAATAACAACGGATACCGAAGCATATCGTAACATCCGAAATAATATTGATTAATATGACTCCCACCAACATGGTTAAATACAAAAATATCACGAGGTGTTAACTGTTCTAGATCATCATTTTCAACCCAAATTGCAGCAACTTCTAATGATGTTGGGGCATTAAATACCCGTTGATCTAATCCAGGATCTAATCTTATACGGATTTTCTGATATTCTAAATCTGGTTGATCACCAATAGATCGAAAAAAATATGGAATATGGATTTACACGAAGAATATCCATGAGCTGAGTAATAATTGATGAATCCATTGTAACTGAATCAAGAATGCGATTTTCAAATTCATGTTCCGTATCATAGAAATACAATTGCAAATTAGAAGGTCGACCATTTGAAGGAACCAAATCAGAAGAGTAGTGATAGATTTGACCTTGAGCTCGAAATGTGTAAATTTTACTATTTCTTAGCCATAAATTTCTATCAAATTTAACTCCGAACGATGTGAAAGAAAATTTGTTGTTGTACGTTCGAACGTATGTTCGGAATTGTATAGATTCAGGAGTGTTTGAAACAAACAAACTATAAAGTTGATTAGGAACATCATTTGCAACCAAAGAAATTGACCCATCAGCACAATAAAAACTGTTTGTCTCATGGAAGAATCTCTTTGCTTTACAATGCTTACAATGTGGCACATCCGGCAAATAATTAGCTTCATATGGAATATTTTGTAATATTTGTCTATGCACAACAATATAAGAACGCGATGCACCTATTAAATTGGGGTAAAATTAAGACAATGAAATAAAGTTAATTAGAATCAGATGAATGATTTTCGCTTAGATTGATACTTTAAGTATGGTTAAAAGTAGAACGCAATGTCATAAATAAACCAATTATATTTTGACTCCTTACCAAAAAGACTTTTTGGTGGAGTCCTTTGAGAAGGTGATTGGATTTGATCAACAGAAAGAGCCTATTTTGGAGAAAAAATCATTGTTGAATAGAAAGCATATGATAAGATACGACAAAAAAGAGGTTAAATTAATAAACCTATGGAATTGTATGTTGTTCAGAAACCTCTACTGTTTTTGTCAGGGCATTTGTTGATTTTTGTGTCAACAAATCTATAGAGTAATTCAAACTTGTAGAAGAATCCAATAAAATATTTAATTGTGTAAATCCTTCTGAATCTGGCCCAACAATATCAACATCCGGAGGAACATTTGCATCTTGTGAGGAGGTCATTCCAACAATGTCAACATTTCCATGGGAAATTCGGTATCTTTTTCGTCGAGATTGTTGAGCATTATAATTTTGATCATTGCTGATAGATTGAAGATGATCATTTGATGTGCCATCAATTGATATAATCATTTGATCAGCATTAGACGACATTGAATCTTTCAGCTCAATCACATTTCTTTTAGCAGCCTTCCTCTAAGCATATTTTTCTCTAGCTTTTTGTTGAAGTTCAGTTTTTTTCTCTTCAGGAAAATCTTTATACGGGATTTTTTTTGTTGAATGTTTTTTAGAAGCTTCAAAAATATTTTTCTAAAATTTAAATTCAAGGGAAATTTTTTACAATTTATTGCCTTAATAAATTTTTTATAATTAACTAATAAAATCTTACCGCTCATTATAACAGGAGAGCAAACCACGGGCTGGAAATTACAAATTACAATAAAACTAAAAGCTAACCAATCAGTGATCACGATTTAATGTAAAATTCTCAACGAACAATGTAGTTTAGATTCTCTAAAATCTGTACTCATTCCAACCTTGAACAATACATAATAAATATGTCTAAGCATATAAAACTTGAACCAATATTATTTCAAAATATAGAAATAATTGGTAAATAAATATTATAGATTCAAAAATGCATGGAAAAAAAAAGAAACAATTTGTAATACATAACACAAAAGTACTTACAGTTTCTTTTCTAGAAGGAAACAATATTTTGTTGAATTTGAATCTTCTGGTTGAGTAAATAAACCCTATTTTTCAAAAAAAAAAAAAGTTATTTAAGAAAGAATATTTTCTTTATAATTTATAAAACAAAGGAAATTTTTTAAGTTCTTATAATTAATTTTGAAAGCAAATAATAAAAAAATATTTATAAAAAAATTTAAAAAGAATTGAAAAATAAAAGTTTAAAATATATTTTTAAATTAATCTAAAATATTTGTTCCTAAAATATCAAATCCAAAACAGAAAAAATATTTCTCTGTTATGGTAAAAAAAGAATATATAAATTATTTTTTAATTTATTATGCAAAAACGATATAAAATCTGCAATTTTAAAAATATTGATAATTTACGGGATTATTAGTTGGATTATTAATTGTTTGTTGCAATTAAAAACGTACAATTAAAAAATAAATATTTTGTTGTTATGAAAAAACGAAACTTGCAATTTTAATTTTCTAAATTGTTATAATTAATTTTGCAAACAAACAATCAAACATTTATTTATAAAAATTAAAAAATAATTAAAAAAATAAAAATTTAAAATCTATTCTTGAATTAATCTAAAATATTTGTTTTTCAAATATTAAATCCAAAACACAAAAAATATTTCTCTACAATTGAAAAAAAAAAAGAATATAAAAAAATAATAAAAAAATGACTTAAAGTTTCTCTGGATTGTAAATAAACAATGTATTCTGAATCTTTTAAAGTGTGTGCTAATTTTAACACTGAACAGTACATAATATGTATGTTTAAGCACATAAAACTTGAACCAATATTATTTCAGAATAAAAAAATATTTGACAAATCAATATATATATATATATATACATATATATATATATATAAATCTAAAAAAGCATGAAACAAATGAAACAATTTGTACAAAATAATAAAAAAATACTTACAGTTTCTTTTCCAGGAGATAACAATATTTGGTTGAATTAAAATCTTCAGAAACAGAAAATAAACTTTATTTTTTCAAAAAAAAAAAATTATGTTATTTTTGGGTGAGAATATTTTCTTTATAATTTTATAAATTTTTTTTAAGGTTTTATAGTTAAATTTGAAAGCAAACAACAAAACAAATATTTATAAAAATTTAAAAATGAATTACAAAAATAAAATATCAAAATCTATTTTCAAGTTAAATATAAAAAAAAAATCAAAAAGAATTTATGTTCTGAAATATCAAATTCCAAGAATAAAATCGGCCATATTTTTGAGAATGATGTAATAATAATTTAAATTTATAACGTTCATAAATTAAAATTAAAAATAAAATTGATCATGTCCTTAATAAAACAATTTTGGAATAAAACATTTGAATGGTTAAATTATTATTATTGAAAATGACAGTAAATATTAACAGTGTATTGGTTTGATCAGATGGTTACAATTTGTATAATGAATTTGAATTTGTTTCAATTTTTAATTCTGATCAACATATTTCTTCTAAATAAATTAATTTTATACCTGTAACATTAATAAATTGTATTTAACCATTGAGTTGTTATGGCTTGATAATGGCAAACAAAGTTGTAAGATATAAACGTACAATAAAAAATAAGAATTACACAGCAATTTCATAATTCGTTTTTCAAATAATAAAATTTTGGTTGAGTACAAAATGTAAGATTATGATTTAAAACTTGTTAACTTTCCACAACAATTTTAACGAGGAGAAATCAACCCTAATGTTATTTTAAATACCTCTTACAATTTATAAAATTCATGAAATTATGCTTAAGAAAAAATATATGTTTGTTCAAAAAACACTCATACATTATAAACACTCATACTAATTTCAAAACCCAAAATCATACAGATTATAGAAAAATGTTTAAGTAGACAAAATAGTTCAGGACTACACAGATTGCACGAGTGCTTTGTAAATAAGGTGAGCGATGATCTATACAAAATAATTTTTTGGCCTACTCTTCCATACGTTAAAAAATCTTTTTTGGAAAATGAAAAAGTAAATTGTAAATATTTCATTGAAATTTACACGAAACAAGAGGCAAATCACATTGGAATTTACATTTTAACTTTTGACAAAAATTTGCTTTAATATCAGTTTTTCATCCTAGTGTACCATTAACCATACTTTTCCAAACCAGTTGTACGAAATTTACATTAACAAAATTTTATCTTTGTTAAATAAAAAAAAAATTAACTTGAAATAATTTGTAAATTGTTTATTCCACATAGAAATGATAAAAAAAAAAAAAATACTCCTGAAAAATTAAGAATTTTAATCAAAACTGAAAAAAGTTAAATATTAAATAATTTTATTATTTTTTTAAGCTGTTTACAGATGACTACTTAGCAATACAAATAAAATTAAGAAAAATGAAACCATCTGATACATTGGGCTGTAAAAATGGAAAATTAAAAGAATACAAATAAATAACATTACAGATGCATTGAACAAAAGAAGTAATTGCTCCATTGCAACAAAAATCATTATAATTGCTAAAGCTCATTATAAATGCATTACAGAAAATACTGAGAACATTCCTCCATTACAGGAAAATGAACCTCTAAATAAAAATTGTTTGTCTGTTTTGTGAAAGTTTTAAACAGTAAGACGAGTGTCAATTTGAGTTCACAAGTGAATAAAAAAATGAATTTTACTTGACATATTTTTGCAATGGAGAAACATCCCAAATGTCTTATGTAATTCCATTATAACATTAACTCTTGCATTATAATGTATAACTAATATAACCATCTTAATAATAATAAAATAGATATTTCTTCTCTTTAGAAATCTGCTTAGTAAAAAACATTACCAAGCAGATTTTTTATACATTGATAACATATTAATTTGAAACATTCTAAATTTCTACACTTGCAATCGGGTTTTCTTCCATACAATCCAATCCTTTACATAAAAATACCAAATAAACAATCTCTCATAGAGCATAAGAGTTAGATTGTTTATGCATTTTGCCAGAATGCCATAAATTAGTATATCACAACTTAAAGAACCCAATAACTGGAGGATTAGTAAAATCACAATTATATCACTAAGGCGTAAATAATAATGCCTAAAACTATATTTACCTACCCAAAGATGTAGGAGATCAATGATAGGAAAACAAAATAGACAAAAACTTGAAAATTGGTAGTCAATTCTTTCACGCCTTTTTTGAACGTTTGGAAAAGTATAAAAAATTTTAGGATATGGCTTTTTAGCAGTATAGACGCTAAAATAAAAAGAATAAGCCAATCAATTTAATTTATGCTATTATGTAAAAATCTCTCATTGAACCAAGCATCCTTGCGTAGAAATGATTTTTTTGACATCATTTATTTCTTGCCACTGTTAAATAATCATGATTTTATAAATAATCTAGTCAAAACCTTAAACCATAACCTTGTTTTTTCATACAAGTTTAATAAAAAAGCACACAAAGGCATGGAAAGTCATGATTGGATATTAGCAAGTTAAAGATGCAAAAGTAAAGAAAATTACGCAAAGGCAATGCCTTCTAGGTAACGTAATCTTTTGTAACCATTGATAACAAAAGGTCATAACACAAAGAAAAACTATATAATATGTTAAAACATATTTGCATCATATAACTATAGATACAAAATTAAAGAAAATAATATAAAATATTTAAATATTTCAAAAATATTTAAAAAGGAAGCAATGCTTTGTTCTGAATAAGCAAACCCAACAACATAGAATCTTGGGAACAGCAAGTACAAAAAAAGTAAAAATGAGATTCAGCAAAACAAAACTTCCAACCATGTTAGACAAAGAACAACTTAAATTCAGAACACCAGTTGTTGATGTAAAAGTTTGTTGGCTATGATTAGATGACTAAGACATATTTGAATTATTGGATGAATGTAACTTGTTTTTATCTTTATCTACAAATATTTAAATTCAGAGATAAATAGATTAATAGATAAAGGTTTGTCTTTATTTTTATCTATGAATATTTGAATTCTAAGATAAGTGGTTAAATAGATAAAAGTTCAAAAGACTTTTGATCAAGATTGAATGTTCGAAAATATAGGAGATATCAAGTGATTTGAATAGAAGATTCAAAATGAAGATATCAAGCAGAAAGAGTTCGACCTATTAAGAAGTTATCCAAAACAGAAGCTGAACAGAAATTAGTTACTGCAGAAAAGAGTTATCGCGACATGTCAGCAATCCGTCAGAAGACGTCTTCGGGCAGATTCTATCCGTCAGCAGAATCCTACTGAAATTGGAACTCTTTTCAGATTATTTATTTAAAGGATCCCACTGGTTTGGATCCATAGAGATTCAGATCTATATATTTTCTAGAGCACTTTCTAGTGCATTGTTTGGTGAGAAAATTCCTTAGTGAATTTTCATATTAGTGATCTCTCTTTGAGTGTGATCGTGCTTCGTGCGTGAAGGATCGTGTGATTGAATTTCAGCCCCTAGAGTTATAGGAGGAAAGGCAATATTTGAAGATCGCTAGAGGTTCTGGCTGCTACCGCGATAGAAGACAAACGGGTCATTTGTCTGGATAAGTAAGAGAGTCAAGTTATAAAGGTTTTATAATTGATGAGTACTTGTAATTGATTTTCAAATAATAAGATTGACTTTCCTGAGTTTGGCTGCCCCGTAAGGTTTTACTTTTAAAGAGTTTTTTAAAGGGTTTTCCTTCGATATCAATCTTAGTGTTATGCAATTTATTTATTTTATGTTATTGTTTAATTATTAAATTAATTGCATGCTTGAATACTAACCAATTTGTTGAGTGAATTGGTAAATATTTCCGCTGCATTACAGGGGTACTTGGGTAATTTCAATTGGCATCTGAGCGTGGTTCATTCATTCAAGTGTGATCTGTGCCCCTGCAATATGTCATCCTTGCATGTCCCGCCACACTTTGATGGGAAAAACTATGCATATTGGAAAGTTTGTATGAGAGATTTTCTCAAATCGTTGGATGAACAAGTGTGGTATTCCATTGAAAAATGATGGACTAAACCAACAACAAGTATTGATGCTTAGACAAAAGATGAGATCAACAACTGTAATTGGAATAGCAAGGGACTGAATGCTATATTCATGGCTGTATCTACGGAAGAATTTAAGAGAATCTCCATGTGTGAGATTTATAAAGAAGCACAAGACATCTTGGAGGTTACACACAAAGAAACAAAAATTGTGAAAAATGTAAAATTACAATTGCTTACTTCAAAATTTGAAAAGATTAGAATGATGGAAGATGAAGGTTTTAATGATTTTTATACTAAACTTAACGTTATTGTTAATTCCGGGTTTAATCTCGGTGAGAAGGTGGAAGATTCAAGAGTCGTAAGAAAGATTTTGAGGTCTTTACCTGAAAGATTTCGGCCTAAAGTTACTGTCATTGAGGAAAGTAAGGATTTGGATGAAAAAGGGTTGAAGAGCTGGTCGGTTCCTTACAAACGTATGAATCCTCACTTCCTCAAACAAGAAAAGGTAAGTCCATTGCTTTAAAAACATTAAAAGATGATCAAAATGATTTTTTTGATGAAAAAAATTTTAACAGTGAGGATATAAATTTCATTGCAAGAAAATTCAGAAAATTTTTGTTTAACAAGAAAGCTAGTGGAAAACAAAAGCAAGGTAAAGAATTTTTTGCAAAGAAAAACTATTCTGAAAATTGGAATAAAGAAAATTTTGATAACAAAAATAAAGTAAAGTGCTATGAATGTTCGGGTTATAGCTATATAAGAATTGAATGTCCAAATTTCAAGAAAAGTAAAGGAAAAGCGTTGAATGTCACGCTTAGTGATAGTTCAATTTCTGAAAGTTCAAGCTCATCATCTGATGATGAAAAATCTTTTATAGTTTTTCCTTCTATTGTGAATGATTTTCTTAAGATTGCACTAACAAAATCTGAAAGTGGTTGTGATTACAGTGATTCGGATGTATCACTTGTTGATGCTGACCAAGAACTAAGTTTACATGAAGCATACAATGATGTGTGTGAAGAAGCGGTCAAATTAAAGAAACTCAACAAGAAGCTGTACAATAAGTTTACTACTGTGGAAAATGAGAAAAACAATCTCTCTAAGACATTAAAAACTTCTGATGTTGAAATATCAATATTAAAATATCAAAAGGTTGCACTTGAAAAAGAATTGGAAAAGTTTCAGGAGTACAAGCAGAAAACAACAACACAGAAATTAGAAGAGATGTTGAGTTCTCAAAAATCTAGTTATGATCACATGGGTTTGAGGTATATGACTTCCCAAGGTATGGAACTTAAAGGCTCATTATTCGCTGCCACTTCATCAAAAAGTATCATGTTTGTTAAAGGAAGTCAAGATGAGGAACCTCCAAAGAATGTCGTGTCTAAAACTCATGTTCCGAGAGCCTCACATGATAGATCAATAACAAAGAAGCCTAACTAAGGTAAGTCTGAAGGTAAGTTTACTCCTACTTGTCATCATTGTGATATTCTTGGCCATATAAGACCATATTGCTTTAACTTGAATAAAGTGAAGAAAAATGAAGGTGAAAGAAAGTTGAAAAGGAAGGAAAAGACTCTAGAAAATCAAGTTGATGAGATGAATCAATAAATTACCTTCATAACTCTAAAACTTGTTGAACTAGCAGAATTTTACTTTTACAATAAAGAAAAGATCATGCAAAGTGGTATTAATGAAAATAATATGCCAAAATTTAAAGCAAAGTGAGTGATCAAAGAAGATACCGTGTCACATTAATTGATAGGACCACTTGCATGTTCTTACATTCTTGCATTTCATTTTATTAGTCTAGGATATGCATTTTATTTTTTTGTTTTTAAGTTATGTTTATTTTTTCAGCTTTTTTTTTAATAAGAAAAATAATATAAAAAAAATTCTAGTTTGTTTCTAATTTTTTTTAGGAAGTACATGCTTGATATATTAAAGTTTTGAGCACATATGTTTTCACAAAATAAAATTTTGAACTTATGCATCTCTCGACTTTGTGCAGTTCACTTTGTGCATAGTAACCCTTTGAGTCATCTTGACAAAGATCATTTACAAAGCACTGTGAAAAACTTATGTGTATGCACCTTATAATTAAGTTTCATATTTATTATTGAGATGCTCACCATAGAGGGAGTTCATACCTTGAATTGACTAATACTAATTGAACCTAGTACAATAATAGATAGATCTTCCCTTGCCAAACATAAATAATTGATCTATATAAAAAAAGTCGATGTTACATCATTATGGAAAAAGATAAATATCATACACGGATCTATCCCTTAAATCCTTATAGAAAGAATCGTAGCTCAAATCATTGTGGAAAAAGATAAGCAAAAAAAATGGACATAAAAAAAAAAGGGTTGTGCAAACTAGTGTTTGGAGGAGATACTTATGTATCTAGGTCCTAACATAAAGTTTGACTTTTGAGGTGAGTGACAATCTCTTGGGAGCATCTACAAGAAGAAAATACTCATAAATAAATTTATCAAAAATATATTGAAGAGAAAAAGAAATAAAGAGTAATTTTCTATATAAGTTTGCTCACTCATACACTCACATGAACTTTGACATTGATGACCTTATGAGGTGTGAACATACATAGTGATTGTTGCAAGAGGGTGTACTTTATTGAAGGTTTTTTGTGAGTGATACTATGTTTAAATTAATATGCATCTAGGCATGTTACTTATCTCATTGCTTATATATATATATATATATATATATATATATATATATATATATATAAAAGATTTTGTCAAAGTTTATTTATTTATTTATTCATTTTTTTCAAACTACTTGCATTCATGCTCATACATCAGATGCATTTAACCCATGAAAAGTTGAGACACATGAGAGTTATGAGTCTTGTCAGATTAGTGACAAAAAGGGAGAGATATATTGGAGTATTGGTTTACTTCGGGTATTGATTTACTTCAGGTATTATTAAATTCGTATTGTGAGTTTTAGGGGGAGTTTGAATAAGTGTGTTGTTGAGGGGGAGTTGAATGAATTTTTATTGTTCTGATTAATAAAGTTTAATATTGAGGGGGAGAACTAAAATATGGATATAATTCAACTCCAAGACTAGAACATGCTTAGATTTTAAATCTTCTGAAATTTAATATTAGTTGTTGTTCTATGTTATTATCTTTTACCTGGAATCTCTACTCGGTCTCTTGGTCTACTGTTTGTGTTGTTGATAGGTTTTATATTACATTCATCAAATTGGTTTTGTCACCAATCCGCCAAAGGGGGAGATTGTTGATGTAAAAGTTTGTTGTCTAGGATTAGATGACTATGACCTATTTGAATTATTGGATGAATGTAATTTGTTTTTATCTTTATCTATGAATATTTAAATTCAAAGATAAATAGATTAATAGATAAAGGTTTATCTTTCTCTTTATCTATGAATATTTGAATTCTAAGATAAGTGGTTAAAAAGATAAAAGTTCAAAAGACTTTTAATCAAGATTGAATGTTCGAAAAGATAGGAGATATCAAGTGATCTGAATAGAAGATTCAAAAAGAAGATATCAAGCAGAAAGAGTTCGAACTATCAAGTGATCTGAATGTTCGACATGTCAGCAATCCGTCAGGAGATGTCTTCGCAACAGATTATATCTGTCAGCAGAATCCTACTGAAACAGAAACTCTTTTCAAATTGTTTATTTAAAGGATCCTACTGGTTAGGATCCATAGAGATTCAGATCTACATATTTTCTAGAGCACTTTCTAGTGTATTGTTTGATAAGAAAACTCCTTAGTGAATTTTCATAATTGTGATCTCTCTTTGAGTGTGATCGTGCTTCGTACGTGGAGGATCATGTGATTGGATTTCAGCCCCTAGAGTTCTAGGAGGAAAGACAATATTTGAAGATCGCCAGAGTTCTGGCTGCTACCTCGATAGAAGACAAACGGGTCGTTTGTCTGGCAAATAAGAGAGTCAAGTTACAAAGGTTACTTGTAATTGATTTTCAAATAATAAGATTGACTTTCCTGGGTTTGGCTGCCCCGTAGGGTTTTACCTTTAAAGAGTTCTTTAAAGGGTTTTCCTTTGATACCAATCTTAGTGTTATGCAATTTATTTATTTTATGTTATTGTTTAATTATTAAATTAATTGCATGCTTGAATACTAACCAATTTGTTAAGTGAATTGGTAAATATTTCCACTGCATTACTGGGGTATTTGGGTAATTTCACCAGTGAGTGAAACTTAAATATATATACAAACACAAAAATCATTTCAACATTAAACTAGAAACTAAGAAACAAAATACATAAAAATTAGGAATAACTACAATATATACATTTAAATTGAAAACATAATATCCACCGTAGGATCTGAAGTATATTCAAATCAAAACATCTAAATCAAAAAGACCAACGCCAACATAACAACAACATCTAATCTGTTTAAATATCAAACCAAAATTAAATTCAATTAAAGAAACATCTAATATAACACAAACCTTAAATGAACAGACCGCGAAAATAGTACTTCAATCTTGCCTGCAACAAAGATAAACAAATTAGAACAATTAAAAGTAGATAAGAAATGAAGCAAATTTCAGAACCAAGCCAGCACGAGCAAAAAACGACAATACAAAGATGCCGAATAAAAAAAATGTATAGAAACATCCACAAAGATCTTCAACTATAAAAAAGACAAGAAAAATGTTGAAAGATGTTACAAATCTGAATGGAATAACATAACTAAACGTTTAAAACATGAAAAAAATAATTCAAATGCAAAAATGTAAGAAATGCAAAATACAACAAAATTGCCATGTGATCTTAGACATAAGCTATATCACAAAAGAAGAGATAAACTGTGGCCTAATATATAAATAATGGAATGTTAAAAAAAAAACTAAATAAAACTTAAATTTTCAAAACTGCAAGTATTTAGAAATGAACACTGCACAATAGACAAACAACAAAAAATATTGAGGAACTTTAACAACAGAAAGCAGACACACAACACAAATAACTGTTTCCTATTATGAGTAGATAATAAGAGAGAATGATCTTGAATAAATCTCTAAATTTTAGCCTAATTACTTCACTGTCACAAACTCCCCAACCTTGACAACTCTCAAAGCTGGAGAGATTTTGAGAGCCAAGCAATTTGACAGACATTTCTTCAAGATAATTCTCCCCTATCGTCTATAGACAGGAAATTTCAAACATTGTTTGACAGAAGAAGAGATAAAAAAGTGGCCTCAGATTTAAATAAACAAATGTTAAAAAAAAAAAACTCAAAAAAACTTCGTTTTTCAAAATTGTAAATATTTAGAAACGAACTATCCACAACAGACAAACAACAAAAAATATTGAGGAACTTTAACAACGTAAGGTACAAACACATAACACAAATAACCAGAGTAACAAATCTGAACAGAACAACATAACCAACATTAAACCAAGAAAAAAACATATTCAAATGCAAAAATATAATAAATGAAAAACACAACAAAAATAACCCGTGGTCTCAGACAGAAGCTATTTCACAAAAGAAAAGAGATAAACCGTGGTCTCAGACAAAAAATGAAATGTAAAAAAAAATGAATAAAACTTCATTTTTGATAACTGCAAGTACTTAGAAATGGACTCTACACAACAAATAAACGACAAAAAGAACTGAATAAAACTTCATTTTCCAAAACTGCAAGTATTTATAAATCAACTCTGCACAACATACAAACGACAAAAAATTGAGGAAGTCTAACAACAGAACGTACAAACACACAACATAAATAACCAAAGTTACAAATCTGAACAGAACAATACAACCAAACATTAAACCACCAAACAAATATTCAAAATGTAAAAATATAAAAAATGATGAAAAACACTACAAAAATAACTCGTGGTCTCAAACAGAAGCTATATCACAAAAGAAAAGAGATAAACCGTGATCTCAGCAAACAATGGAATGAAAAAAAAAAAAAAAAAGAGGATAAAACTTCGTTTTTCAAAATTGCAAGTATTTAGAAACGGACTATACACAACAAATAAATGTTAAAAAAATCGAGCAACTTTAACGACAGAAGGACAAACACACAACACAAATCCCAGGTGGTCTCAGAGAAAAGCAACATAAAAAAAGAGCACAGATAAACCGTGGTCTCAAATATAAAGAATGGAAAGTAAAAAAAAAAATAGATGAATAAAAGTCTCTTATTAAAACTGCAAGTATTTACAAATGAACTCTACACAACAGATACATAACAACAAAATGGAGGTACATTTAACAATCGAAGGTATCGCAAAAATGAATGCCAAAATAAGGCCGCGAAAAAAATACATCAATATCACTGAAAGGCAATTTCATATACAGTTTTTCAGGAAAAGGGAGTGCATTATCGACCTCACAATCAAACTGAACATATCAAACGGTAATAAATATAACCTCCAACGCATAGAAACAAACTGTAATAAATCCAAGGGTAAAAAAAGATAGCACAGAGTGCACAAAAAGATAAAACGGAGGGGGCGGAGAATTACTGTAGCGACACTGTAGTTCAGAACTCCAAATCTAATCTTAATTTTTTAATACAAAACCCACGACCAAAGAGAAAATAGTGGAAGAGAATAAAAGAGCGAGGTAGTGTTTGATATACTCGACCAAAGAGAAAATAGCAGGAGAGAATAGAAATTGAGGTAATGTTTGATAAATGATATATAACAGTTTATATACTTGTGGACATAAAGTATGGATCCGGAAGGAAGGACGCACAAAAACAAAAGTAATAAAACAAGAAAAGACTTTTGCACAGAAAATACAAATTAAATTATTCAAATCTCCTTTTCCCATTCCCAATACACTGGCGATACAAAAACCCAAACACTCAACCCATCCTCTCAACCTGGCAAACATTTCAGACAGATCTAGAAAAGGACAAAGATATTTCAGAAGCTTCCTCGGGAACTCAAATTCAAAAACTGAATGTCACATACGTATAAAAATGAAACGAGAATGCACCAACCAAACTAAAAAAGAACAGTAGAACCAAGAAACTAAAAAGCTGTCAAATCGAATATTAAAAAAAAATCTTGAAAATTAGAATGTAGCAACCAAACGAAAAAAGAATAGCAGAACCAACAAAATAAAAGGAACAAAGAAACTAACAAGCTATCAAATCGCATATAAAAAAAAAAATCTTGAAAACCGCATAAAAAATATCTACATGAGTATTGAGAAAACATCTCAAAAATACAATTCTCAAAGCCACCAACAATAACCGGTAGACTTAGAGCATCATTAATGTGCTGACCACAGGATGATACATCCATTTAAAATAGACCCCCACTCCGTATATATGTAATAGGTAAAAATATAACCATAAAAAAATGAAAAACCATAAATAAAACAATTGTCTAAAATCTACAAAAAACAATAGTAACAAAAGGCATAACTTCAATAAAAATTCCTAAAAAAAAAAGTACATCATTGACCACGGAATCAATACTCAGACCCATAAGCAAATCCAACAAATCCATAAACAACATTCAACCACCACACAATAATACGACGGATAAAATACAAGAAGAACACGGAAAGACAATCTGCATTCTATATACTGCTTTTCACCAAAAGAAAGTGTATCATCGACCACAAAATGAAATCGAAAATAACAAAAAATGTAAATTTACTAAAACTAAAATAAACCAAACGATGTGCATCATTGACCACAAGATCAAAGCAAAAAAAACTTCAAACCCTTCCAAAACTAGTAAAAAAACCTCAATGTACCACAAAAAAAAAAAAAAAAAAACACAAGATACACCCAAAAAAACCCAAAACCCTTAAAACTCTTCCAAAACCAACATAAAAACTTCAATTTTGAACCCACAACAATACCCCCACTGAAACAAAACCGCAACTTTCAACCCACAAAAAATCGCAACTTTCAACCCGCAAAAAACAGCAACTTTAAACCCTTACTTTTCGACAAGCAGTACCGAAAGGGCAAAATGAAAAAAAACTAAAACGTTCAAAACAAACCCACACAGCACCAAGATCCATAAGTAGAAATCGGAAAGACAAAATGAAAAGCAAGGTAAATGTTCCAAACACCTTCAAACCGACCAAAATGTACCACCAAAAACCTCAAAAAAAGGCACAAGACACACCAAAAAAAAAAAATCGAAACCCTTCAAACTCTTCCAAAACTAGAAAAAAACCTCAACTTTGAATTCAAACCAGTAAAAAAAACCTCAACTTTGAACCCACAATAGATCCCCACCAAAACAAACAATCCCACACAAAGAACCACACAGAGAGAATGGCAGAGAAGGAGAAGACAAAACCTAGAGAAAGAGAGAGAGAAGACCAAATACAATGGACGGACGAAACGCCAAAATCAAAAGCCACCCAAACATCCAAACAAACCCACCTAAATATCCACCAAGGAAAAGACAAAAAAAACCCCCCATACACGGAAACAAAGGGAAAAAATGGAAGGACAAAAAAGGCAAAACGAATACACACGGAAGAAAAAAAGGAATGAAAAATTATTGTAGCGAACTGTAGCACACCAGTTCGCACTTATATAATAACTATATATATATATATATACATATACACGATTAACATATTTTTATTTAAAATTGCAATTGTTTTTTGAAGAAAAGGTTGTATTAAGATTTGAAATGCTCATGGACATCTTTTCTTTTAATCTTTTTGTTTTGTGCTCTCTCCATTTTCGTTGCCAACGAACGGCCTAGGATCCTTTTCTAGTCTTTGATAGCATCAAAGTTCTTTTCCTTTGGCCTTTTATAGGAGAAATATTTTGTCTATAGAGGGATCTTATAAAACTTGATTTATAAATTGAGATGACCTGATGTGGCATGCCAGACTGTGAAGTTCCCTTTAATGTATAATGAATTTGTGCATGCAGATGTATCGTCAGAGAATTTCAATGAGTGGATGAAAATATAACCGTTTAATATTCTAATTCAATCAATAAATGGGCGTTGAAGACCTAATAAATGGGCATCAAATTTGAAAATACAGCCGTTTAACGGAATGGAATAACATTTAACGGGAAAACAATGTAAACCGTTAAACCACGAATTGCCGTTTCATAGCCTCTTTATATATATAAAGATATATATGTTATTAATCACATCTTAGAACCAAAAAATAAAGAAAATCACTCAAATATTATTACTAAATTTTGATGACCTAATAAATTCTCAATATGTTATTTGATAAGTACATAAGACATTAGTAGATTAGTAATACTAATATTAATATATATTAGTATATAATTTATATTAATTATAATTTACATTTTATGACCTAATGCTAATAGTCTAATACTATATTTTACTATTTGTAATATACTTTAAGTCTATGTACAAATTAGTATAGAAATCACTTTACTAAATAATCACATAAACAATAATGATATAGTAATACTAATACTAAATTACTATTCTAATACTATCACTATAGTCTATCAATAATATAGTTATAATAAATTAAACTCACTATAACAATTAGCAAATACTAATATATAGTTATTCTAATCACTATAACTAATACTAATATTTATAATAATATTATAGTCTAATACCATCAGTAAATTAGTAATATACTAATTAAGTCAATGTATAAATTAGTATATAAATCACTATACTAAATAATCACATGATATAAAATAATGATATAGTAATACTAATGCTAAATTACTATACTAATACTATCACTATAATACTATCAATAATATAGTTATATTAAATTAAACTCACTATAACAATTAACAAATACTAATATGTAGTCTAAATCACTATAACTAATACTAATATATAGCTATGCTAAACTGCTACTACCTAATATATATTTATACTAATAGTCTAATATTAATACTATTATATAGTCTAATATATAATATAGCTATAACTAATATATAACTAATACTAATATATATACTAATACTAATAGTCTAGGATTAATACTATTATATAGTCTAATATATTATATAGCTATAAATAATACTAATAGTCTAATATAAACTATAGTTATACTCACATTAATATAGTTATATTAAATCACTATAAGTCTATAATAATTTTTTTAATAGGTTAAATCACTATAACAAAATATATATAACTATATATATATATAGTTATATTATTATATGGTATTAAATCACTGTAAGAAACGGCATCGTTTCCTCCCAAACCCTTAGATTTCTTTGAATTCGTTTCCCCCAAACCCCCCTCCCCCGAAGGCTTTAGTTTTACTTTCAGTTTCAGACTTTCAATTTCCCACCCCCTCCCTCAGAAACCCTAGATCCCCCCTCCAAGAATTGTGCTGCACATAACAGGCTAACACTAACAGCCTCCGTTGCATCCTCCAGTCCCTCTGTCGGCGCACCTCTCTTCCTCACTTTTTGCCTCTCTGCGACTCTGCCTCTCAATTTGCCTCTAGTTCCTCTCCGCCTCTCAGTCTCTGCCCAGTGCCCTCTTGTCTCTATCTCTTTGCCTCACTTTCTGAGTCTCTACACAGTCTGCACTTCCCCTCACTAGCCATCGCACATACCATGAGCTCACGGCTTCGATTCCTCACGATAATTTTTCATTATTATTATTTTTTTCATTTCACTTATTTAAGTTATTTGAAATTAGTTTGAAACCTGATATGAATCATTAGGGTTTTGTATTGTGTTTCTATTATTAGGGTTTTTGAATCCGAGATTTAGGATTTTTATGATTGATATATTGTGTTTATGTTATTAGGACTTTTGAATCCGAAGTTTTTGTGATTGACAGATTGTGTTTGTGTGATTGATAGATTGTATTTCTATTTTCATGATTCTCAGAAAGTTCTATGACTAAAGCCTAAGAATCTAAGCTTGGTTTTAAAAGATTAACTGGGTTGTTAATGGTCGAAACAAAATATGGTTCCTTTTGAAATAATCATTTATTCAAAACTAAGTTGTTAATGATTTTTATGTAATGGGTCTCATTTATTTTTCGTATTTTGCTTTGAATGTAATTGGACATTTTAAAGCAATTATATATATATATATATATATATATATATAAACATATTTTTAATGACAAACTTACATAAAACCAGAAAATCTGACAGGATCGGACCAGAAACTGATAAAATCAGAGATACCAATTTAGAAAGATAACCGGTGCATAATCGGTTTTGGAAAATGCAAAACCGATACCTACCGGTTTGGTCCTAAATTTTGTCCAAAACTAGACCGGACCGGACCGGTTACACCCCTAGAGATAAATAGTAGACTTAATGAAGCGTTTTATATATATATGAATACATATATATTGTTTTGGCTGCTGCAAAAAATATTTTATTTGCAAATAATCATTTTCAGCAATTAAAGTTGGTCGCAAATGATCATTTCTAGCAATTAAAATTGGCCAAAAATGATTATCTGTGACAATTTTTATTCGCTACAAAAAACCATTTGAAATTAGTTCTCTAAACAAAAATCCGTTTAAATGGTATTTTTGGCATTTGAACGGCTATAGAGACCAAAAAACTGTTCCAAACAAATCTGTCCGAATAGTACTATTTTTGGCTTTCGAACGCCTATTAAGGAAGAAATTTTTTTGGATCGCAAAATAATCGGTTTGAATGCTATTTTTGGAGTTCGAACGATTATTAGGGATGAAAATTTTCTCATCCCCAAAAGAAAGTCCATTTGAACAAAACAAAAATGACAAATTACGTCCTAAAAAAACTTATTGAGATGAAATTAATGACAAATTTCATCCAAAAAAAGCATTTTGAGATGAAATGACAAATTTCATCCCGAAAAAAACATTTTGAGATGAAATGACAAATTTCGTCCCAAAAAATTTTTCCGACAGACATCTTAAGTCGAATTTGCGACAAAAAAGATTTCATTCCAAAAGGTTTTTCGAGATGAAATTGAAACCTCTTGTAACGAGAATTTAATTGTCCCAAAAAGGTAATTTTGTTATAGTGCCTTCTATTGAACATGATGCATGTCTGTATTCTCGTCATCTAAAGATCAAGTTCATTTCGAGCAGCGCAATCTATTAATTTCATGACTATTTTCTCCAATATTGATAATAGCTCGATCCAATTGAAAAAAAAAAGGAGAAATAAATGCATAATTCTGAATGACAAGCTGATGATCAAAGACATGCGGGTGATTCTGCTCTTAAAAAAATGGGAAGGAAAGAAAGACAATGGATCGACATAATCCCGCGAATAAATTATAAGGTGGAACATAGTACGCCAAAATCTGAGTGAATAATACCTAAAATTAATATTAAACATATATATACTTTCACTGCCCAAAGTCTTGACTTTCTTGAAGCTCAACTACATATTTAGGTCACATTTAGATAGAGATACTGTTTCATTTTATCTCATTTTATAATTATAAGTTTTTTAAATTCTCACATAAAATATTATAAATAATTTAATTTTTTCAAAGTCTAGAACAATAATAATATTAAAAAATAATATTTTAATAATATTTTATTTAATTTTCAATTTTTATCTAAAACTATCTTATTTCAATAATATATCACTATCCAAACATGTCATTAGTCAATATATTGAGCGATTCAATTATCTTTATATAAGATGTTTTGGCCTGTAATATTGAACTTTGAAACATGGAATAATATATCATTTTCCAGCAAATTATACGTACGCACGTACGTACCACGACCATATAGAATTTTGATTTATTTGGATATATTATTGACCACCGTTCAATACCGCAGCAAGATCCCAAATTCTGAATACAGATTATTTTTTTTACATATCCAACAAAAACTAAATGATATGGAAAATAATCATTTATTGCAATCTCTCAACCAAGAAGGAAAAAACAGAGAGAGAGAGAGAGAGGGGAAATAAAAGACAAGTTTTTGCTTTTTCACAGCAATTAAATTACATGCATAGATAATCAAAGCTGAGCGAGAATATTAGTCATTCCGTGGCGTGGACTGCAAACGGCCTCCAAAGGCTTAGCCTTTGCCAAAACAAATCCCGGATCCAAGTTCATGTCTACCATGATCTCCTTCTCAACTCTTTCCCAGTTAAAGCTCTGAATAAGTGCACCCATTGCCAATGAATTTATTCGTAGTGCCAAGCCTGCACCGGGGCATTGCCTCCTCCCTGTCCCAAACGGGATGAATTTGAAAGCGTGATCTCTTTGATCTCCATTTATTTCATCAAATCTCTCTGGCTTGAACTTGTCAGGCTCCTCCCATAGCTTGGGATCTCTATGCACAGCCCATGCATTTGCTAACAGCATCGTCCCTCTTGGTATTTTATATCCCCCCACAGTGCAGTCTTCTGCAGAAAAATGGGGTAATAAAAGTGGCGTTGGGGGATAGAGTCTGAGTGTTTCGTTGATGACAGAACGAAGATAAGGAAGCTTGGATAGATCAGAGTCATTTAGCAAGCGCTCATGTCCAACATTCTCGTCAATCTCTGCTTTAAGCTTCTGCAATACCTCCGGATGATTCAGCAGAAGTGCCATTGCCCATTCCATACTTGTTGCCGTTGTCTCCGTTCCCGCAGCAAACATCATCTGAAACATTAATAAATGATCCAGTATTGTTAGAAAGTAGATCGAGTACTTAAACGGCCGCACCACAAAGCTATGCTAACTTCTTTAGTAAAGAAAATTCTTAACAATAAATCAGACGAATAACGTGAATGAGAGCTTCAGATGATCATCTGGGAAGGGAAATCTGTCTTTGCAGCTTCTTCTCCGTATATATGTCCAATTTACTCCCCAATACTTCTACGTACAGTCGCTTGGTGCAAGCGGTGGGGAGTCGCTGACACCACATCAGCCGAAAAAAAAAAACAAAAAGATAAAATGCGCAAAATAAGAACAGAGCTTTCGGGTTTCAGCATATGGCTGCAGTAAAGTGCTACCCAGACAAATTGGGTTACGGAGAAAGCAATTTTTCAAACAATTGGTGAAAAAAGTTTGAATTTTTTAAAGAGAAGTGAATCAAACGAACAAGAGAAAAGAATATTTTTTAAAAGAAAGGACTAGCCTCTAGTAGTGGAGATCTAAGAAAAACCCAAATTACTCAAAATTTTTTTTTTCTTAATAAATCTCACCTTATCTCAAGAAAAATACTCAGAAAATACAAGAAGAAAAAACTATAAAACAGATTAAGGATTGACCGAAACAGCTTCCAAATTTTGCAGATCGGTGTGAAATAAAAGAGAAAATAAGAACAAAGCACACCATGAAAGTAATTCAATAATATTACCAAGAAAATTAAAAATCAATCTTGAAAAGAGAATCCAGTCCAAGTTTGAGGACATCCACCAAACATGGAGTATCCATACAATGCGAGGAGAAACCCACCAAGAGATGTCTAAAGCAACAATAATATCAACAAGCTCAAAATCTCACACATAAACGACGAGCCATGTACTCAATAGATTAACTATTAAAGCTACCAAAGATGCCCAAGCAATCACAAAGGTCTTGAGCTGGGACTGCAAGAACAGCTGCACTAGGAATAGAAACCCAAAGTGAAAAAGCAACAGTAAGAGCCAGAGAGCCACCAACTCCGATAGCTCTGCAACTTCGTCGGACTATCCTAAGGGTTTCAGAATTGGAGCGGCAAAAATGTCTCCAATGCGGTTGTCATCCCTAACTGCATTTCCAGCTCTCAGAATATTTATTCAAATATCAAAGAGATGATTCCAACAAAAACAGAGTACTGGAATTTATGAAGTCAAACTAAACGGTGCATTTTGGATTTTTGTCACATTAGTCGTCGTTTGCACGACGCTTATAACAGGCGAGTGTATATAGCTTTTTTCTTTACTCTCAGGGTCAAAGAAGGATACACATACAATTAATGGCTAGTTTGATTTCGAAGATGAGATAAGATGAATTGAGATTAAAGTAAAAAAGTTGAATAAAATATTATTAGAATATATGTTTTAATATTATTTTTGTTTTAGAATTTGAAAAAGTTGAATTGTTTATTTTATTTTATATTAAAAATTGAGAAAATTGTAATGATTAAGTGAGATGAGATGAAATATTTTCTAAAAACAAACTAGGCCTAAGAGAAGAAGGGTAACTGTAGCTACCGTACTTTCGCTGCAATTGACTCACCATTAATAGAGCAGGGTTTGTTTGACGTGACTTTGACCTATGATGTATACGTCAAGGCATCGTTTGAGCAAGGTCAAGGCATTGTTTGATTTATAATGCGTTTGATCTCATCTCATATGATTATAAATTTTTTAAATTTTTATATAAAATAAAATAAATAATTTAATTTTTTTAAATTAAAAAATAATAATAATATTAAAAAATAATATTCTAATAATATTTTTTTTAACTTTTACCTCTCATTTAAAATCACCTCATCTCTAAACCCAAACCAACCTACTTGCTGAAACTCGTCGTATGACAGTTGTGACAAGGATAACGTAATCTAAGAAGAAGAAAAACATTTCTCTTGCTAATAATACTTGCTTACCTTAAATAGGATAATGCTTTTACTTAAATTACATTAGAATAATGTCCAATAAAGTCATAGGTGTGCAAAATTCGCATACTTTCTTTAAGAAATAGAGAAATTAAAATGTGTGACATGTATGAAAAATATTTTTTGGTTGACTCCATCTTTTAAAGAGACTGTGCGAGATTTACAGTACATCTTATACTATATTTAAGATTACTCTTTACATATTATTTTCATTGCTAAAAAGTGCCGGGAATTTGTTTTGAAAAGTAAATACGATTCAAAACCCATCCCGAAGAGAAAATATAGTAAAAAATATATCAAAGATTTTCTAAAGTTTTTATTCAATAATAATAAAACTTAGAGTGCCATGAGAGAAACTTCGAAAGATCTGTTTTATGCACATGTATATCTTTATCTATTCTAGCCTCTACGTCCTTGAAGAGAACTTTAGGATCTAATCTATCGTGAATATATAACATTAAGTAATAATTAATGAAAAATACTTATAGCAGTATTCACTTACCAAAATGATGCTTTTCATGACATCATCTGAATAGAATTCAGGCTCTGATTTATGAAGAGATGATAGAGCTTCAATCAGAGTCTTCTTCTTTCCCACGTCCTTTACGGGAGCGGTATTCAAAGAATTGGTTTGATTCTTTCGCTTAATCTCTTCTATCAGAGGCCCGAAAAATCCCTCCCTCTTCCTGTGCAACTTCATCATTCTCTTCTCCAACCCTTTGAAACCAATCCACCTCAAAACTGGAATGAAATCACATATATTCATTCCCAAGTTTGCAAAGAAAGTTTCCTTCATATCTTTGAGATGTTTATTTCCCATATCCGTGCCAGCAGCCTCCTCTCGTACACATTGCTCATCATTGACCATCCTCATCATTACATTGAACATCAGAAGTGAGAAAACATACCTGCACTCCACTTTCTGGGGTTCCCTATTCGAGACTTTGAACAGTCTGCGGACAAGGGAGTAAACTTCTTCTTGTCTGACGGTGGAAGACTTTTGAAGGCTGTTCTGAGAGAAAATCTCGATGCTCACAATCCGTCGTAGGTTTCGCCATAAGTGACCGTAGGGAGCCCAGGCTGGAGCATTTAAGTTGTAAGTCAAAATATCACCTGCCATGGTGTGGGGACGATTTGCAAATATGATGTCGTTCTTGGTGAAGCATTCTTCGACAGCAGAGGCAGAAGATATGACGATGCAAGACCGGGAACCAAATTTAAGAGAGAGGACCGGACCGTACTGCAAAGACAAGGTCTGTAATGTTTGGTAGAGGGGCGGTTTAAGGAGGTGCAGGTGGCCGATTATGGGCAGAGAAAATGGACTGGGTGGTGCATTTCGGTTGTGCTTGTATACAAGCTTGATGATAACAATGGAGATCAGGAAGAAAGCAGCGTAAGACATTATGTTTTCCATGGCTAATTAGCAACAGGTCGATGATGATGATCAGTAGTAATTCATCATGGCGCTGGGTTCTCCCTTGAACCCATACTCTAGTTGTGAAATAAATATTGCTTCATGTTACTGTGCACCCAATGGAGTAGTACTGCAGCCTCGTTTGGTTAAACACTTTAAATGAAATGAGATAACATGATATTAATTTTGTTAAAAGTTAAATAAAATATTATTATAATATAATTTTTTAATATAATTATTGTTTTGAGATTTGAAAAAGTTGAATTATTTATTATATTTTACGTGAAAATTTAAAAAAATTGTAATGATTAGATTAGATGAGATGAGATGAGATGAGATATATAGTTGAACGGTGCTATAGTCACCGAAATAGTGTCCCGAATAGAGTCACCTAATAGTGCATTTCAATTTTTTATTTTCATTTTCTTTTTTTTAATGTATTTTTTAATCATTATAAACAATTTTTTTTTTTAAAATACACATCATTATTAAAAAATACTTTCTTATCAGTAAGTAAAAAAAAAAAAAAAAGCAACTCATTCGAGACACTATTTGGATCCCAAATTCAGGATCCAAAGCATTTCTAGATATAGTTTGCCCTCAAAAAGAAAAGTACTGACAAACATATAACTATATATCAACTACGTTTATAATTATTTACATAACTATGTTTGGAAGGAGGATTATTTTTATAAAAATAATTTATAAAATTAATACTACTATATATATATTTATTTCAAAATATGTATAAAAATATTATAAAAATAATTGTTCATGAATGATTACTCCTTTAAAAAAGAAAAGCTTTTGTGAATCGATTCAAAAATCTGTGACGTGTACTTAAGTCAGGAGAAATATATGTTATTTTAACTAATTAAAGTAAACAAAATGTGATTGTCACTTGTTTGATGGATAGTTGCCATTCTTATTAATCCGATTTGAAAGAAAGTTTTGCCCTCACCTGCGAGTCGCACGCATTAATCTAAAAAAATAAAAATAAAAAATGATAGTAATTTTTATTTTTTATGTACTTTATCATTCTCAGCGTCACATATTTATATATATTGCATATTTCAAATAACTGTTTTCATTTAGTCACGTAAATGAAAATCATTTAAAATATATAAAATATGATAAGAATAAGATGTAGAAAAATATCACTCTTATATAAAAAAAGATATGATATTCCTGTGTCCTCAGCTTGAATGATTGAGATTTGATCTTTGTCGTAGGTGAGATGTTTGGTGAGCGGTAATTCAAAAGAAAAGTAGGTGCACGAGGTAGCTTGTTTACTTGCCCAACAAACTGTCTTGGTGTTGAAGAAGTACGTACCGATCGACTGGTCTTCTGCAAATAAATCAATAAACAAAATAGAGAAAAAACGATATCCTAGCAAGCAAGCAAGCATGCACACACATGCACCAGAGTATTTAAAAAAAAAGAAGAAAAAGAAAAAGAAGTAATATTACATACAATCATAGAATGCGCAACTATCACACAATTGTTTTAAAAAAGAGTAGAGTTCACTATTAAAAAATTAATTTATTTTTTCATGTGATTCCATATTTATTCATTTTTTTTTAAAGAGATTGCACGACACTTAAGTATTTCACGATTGCAAATATCATTTTTTAAAAAAAAAAAATGTCCATCGATTCCTGTACCTATGTCTTCAGCATATTAACTTTCCTAGCTTGGAAGGAAATAATTTGATAATTTTCTATATACATACATATATATATATATATATATATATAATGCATGTATGTATGTATATATGTATGTGTGTATGTATGTGATCTCGTTTGGGTTCATGTGTGGTAATGTAAGAGTTATTAATATTCTCTACATTTATAGTTAGAATTTAGCTAAAAATGTCATCTGATTATGTAATTAATATGCTTCCTATACATCGATCGCAAATAATTGGATTATGTATAGATTTGTTAAATTATTAAAATTATATTTTAATAATTCTTTGTAATTTCCTTATTTAACATATAATATATAACGGTCATATTTTTTTAAATTCAATGTTCATATTTATTAATATTTTATCGAAATGTATTTTTATTTACACTCATTTATTTTACTATAATTTTCAAATAATGATAGCTTTTATTTATGAACATTACAATTGTCAGATGCACTATGCTAACCGAAGTCATGAATAAAACAAGGATGATAATTATACGCTGCAAACACAGAAGGTCAATATCTTCTAATTAGTTTGTTTTGGTTGATTGGCTCCCATGGCGGTCTGTCCAACCTTGCCCACGGCAAAACAACTCGAAAACACAAAACAATTCCAAAACAATAATAAATCCACAGAATCATATATTCATCCACAAAAAAACAGAAAAAAAAAAACAACAACAACAAATCTTAGGAAAGAACCACGACCACGAATGGTTGTGAATCTCTTTGCAAACCCACACAGCCATTCATGGCTATGGTTACACGGCCACGCTTCAAGGAGGAGAAGAAAAAGTTAAGGAGAAGATGAGGAGAAGAAGGAAAGGAGAGGAGAGAACTGGGGCACCGTTGTGCCGACCAGAGGGAGAGATAGAGAGACAATGATGGCGGAGAAAAAGTGACTGAGAGAGGAAAGATAGAGAGAGAGAGAGAGAGAGAGAGAGAGGGGAAAGAAGAGTACAGGGAGGGTTAGGTTTTAAGTTAAACCTAACCTTGAAACAACGTTGTTTACGTCATTTCGTTTTTAAAAAATAAAACCTAAGATAAAATGATATCGTTTTGGAGAAAACTTTCCACAACGATGGCATTTTATTAAAGAAAATTATTGGTATTTTTAAATATATATATATATATATATACATATATATATATATATATATATATTCCTAGGAACAACCAAGTGGGTCTTCTTAATATTGATAAAGTTTGTTTGATTAATGGATTTATTCATCCGAAATGGATTTCAAGTCAAAATTATTGTTATTCATGTGTATGAATTCAATATTGTTACTATGATTGATTCATGGTCTAATATTAATTGTATTCAATAAGGTATAATTCCTAGTAAATATTATGAAATGTCCACCGAAAAATTATTTTCTGCTAATGGTTCTCAAATGAAAATTAAATATGAATTGAATAATGATAATGTTTGTCAAGAAAATGTTTGTTTTAAGATTCATTCTATTCTCTTAAAAAACATGACTCATAAAGTGATCCTTGATATGTCTTTTATTTCTACTTTATATCTATTTTTTACTGATTATGATAGTATTACTACTGCGTTTGGTCAAAAAATAAAATTTAAATTTGATTATAAATTTGATGTTGATAGTGATTACTGCTTGAATACTCTAATTTGTGCTAAGACTAAACATTTGAATTTCCTAACAAAAGAAATCAAGTATAAGGTTGCTGAGCAATTATCTGATAAATTGCTACAAAAAAGATTAATAATTTCGTCACAAAACTCATTGATGATATTTGTTTTGATCTTCCAAATGCTTTTGGAAATAGGAAGAAACACATTGTTATTTTACCCTACGCTAAGGATTTTTCTGAAAAACTATTCCTATTAAAACTAGACCAATTCAAATAAAGAGTAAGACTTTAAAATTTTGCAAAAATGAGATACATGATTTGCTTGTTAAGAGGATTATTAGGAAAAATAAGGCACCTTGGTCATGTGCTGCTTTTTATCTCTAAAAAAATGCTGAAATTGGGAGAGGAACGCCTAGCTTAATCATCAATTACAAACCTTTGAACATATTGGAGTGGATTAGGTGCTCTATCCCTAATAAGAATGATCTAATCTAGAAAATAAGTGATACTATAGTTTTCTCAAAATTTGATATGAAGTCTAGTTTTTGGCAAATCCATGTTAGTGAAACTGATAGGCACAAAACTGCTTTCACCACTCATTTTGGATATTATGAGTGGAATGTTATGTCTTTTGATCTTAAGAATGCTCATAGTGAATTCTAAAATATTATTAATGATGATGTTCTTATCTACTCCAAATCTATTGATGAACATTGAAAATATTTGTATTCGTTTCTCTATATCATCAAACGAAATGGTCTTGTTGCTTATGCTAAAAAGTTGAAATTGTTCCTAACGAAGATTCGTGACCTTGGTAATGATATTTCTAAAAGAAAAATTCATCTTATTGATAGAGCTATCCAATTTGATGCTAAACTTCTTGATGTGTCATCATTAATAAAGCACATTTACAAATATTTATTGATCCTTTGAACTATGTTGCTGAATTTTATAGAGATCTGAAGAAACATTGTAAGCCACTGTTTGAAAGGTTACAAACTAGTTTCTCATTTGCTTTGGCCTCCCTTATCTCTATCCTTATGTCATTGTTAAAACCAATCAACATATTCTACCACTCCTAATAGGGATATTACCACAAGAATTGATTACGTTGAAAACCAATACCAAAACTTGTTTTATATTGAACCCAACCGGTCAATATACACTAATCGCCTAAAGTTGTCTTTAATTATTTTCCCCTAGTTTCCATTAGGTCCTTGAACATACCCAGAAAATCCTTCAATTGCACTCCTCAATCCTTACCCAAGCACAATCCATCTTGATTAAACCTATCTTTAGTAAAACCAACAAAACCAAACTGATCTATCACAGTGTTTACATATTAAACCTTATCACTGAAGAGAAATGAGAAACCCATATTTATGTTACAAAAAGGATCCCCGATTTTGATGTCACCTATTGTTATTATGACTACATCGAAGCTCGATTCAAATTCATGTTATTTCAAGATGTTGCAATGCCTTATTCTTGGTTCATCAATTTTGATAAGAAATTTAATTCCCAATTTGGTCCCATTTTGGAATGCTTCCCTTATAAACTCAATGGTGCTATCAAATATTTTTCTACTATTTTCTTGTTTCCCTCCATTTCTACAAAGAACATAAGGTTTCTTGGATCCTAAAGTGGTGTTATGCAAAAAGAAGATGATATTCTTGCTCACAACAAGTACGTCAAATGGCAGGATAGGTTTTCCCATACTCAAGATGTTATTGAAAATGTTACTAGGGATTTCTATCTTGCTTCTCCAAATATAGAAAACATCTAAGAATTCTCGTATGCTAAAACTATGGCTCAGACGCTTGTATATCCTATTGCCCATTCAGTACATCAACTTGCTTCATCTGATGAATCTAGTAATTCTTCTAAGTCCAAAAAGAAATCTTTTCTCTAAGGACTTAAGAAAAAATATGTAATTTACTTATTAAACTCAAGGATGATGATGATGATGATGATGATGATGATGATGATGATGATAATTCTAAATTTAAGTTCAAGGCATCCTTTGAAACCTCTGATGATCATAGTAATCCCTATGAAGATGATATATTTGGACATGATCCAAAAACCACCCCAAGTTTATCTAGAGATTGATTGTCACACTTCGTGATTCCTGTTGCCTTTTTTTGCTTGTTGAAGACTATTATTGCTACATTTTGTGATTCCTACTATTTTTTCTGTGCTTCTAATGAATCATTTTTGTTTAACATGTAATTTTTCTTTTCATCAAAGGTAGCAATCTTCTTTTTTCTTTATTACTAGAAGAACTATAATCATTATACAAAGCACTCAAATAAATTTAAAAAGCTCTGTTTATCATAGTTAATTGGCTGTGAATAATAACAATAGCAAAATCAGAAGTAGGAAGAGACATGGAATAGGTTTCCTATTGCCTTTGATGGTGTTAATTATATTCCTTTACCATCTATATTTATTCCTACTCTTATATATTCTCATGCTTCCGCCTTTATACTACTACTTTATTTATATACTTTATATTGTTTCACTACCGTTGTTGGTATCAAAGCCAACTCATTTTGGCTGCTGATAATTGTGTTGGTTCCATATCTTCTATTTGTTCATCGATCTTCTTTTCTCACTTATATCTTACTCTGTTGTGTCTATCTCCTTGATCCCATTGGCACCGCCCTTATCTTAAAGTGATTCCCATAACCGAACAGTAAGGCTTGAGAGAAAGAGGGCATGAGAGGTAGAGGGTTGATTAGAGTATGTGTTATGAAACGCACTGACTGTGAGAAAAAGAAAACATGATAAGTATTAATCTTAGGATTTTAGTAAGATTTACGATGAATACAATGTTTACATCCAACTGATCTGTTAGCTCCAAATCTACTATGCCCCCTGATATTATTAATGAGGAAGACTATTCTGTTAAAGAAAATGATTGTACTGATTTAATTCCAAAGATTAATGCTAAAGGTATTTAAAAACTAGTTGGATTTAATTTACTTTTAAAATTGAGTTTAATGTTAAGACTATTGAACATACTTAAGCTATTTCTACAACTCATGAAAAATGTTGCATAAACAAAAAATCCATTGATGATTTTTTTGGCTAAAGGATATAAATTCTTACATATTAATTTTGTTCAAGTGGTCATTAAGCCTTTTACACAAAAAGGAATCAATGCTTCTCATGAGATGCTTTGCTTAGGAGATAGTATATTAAAATTTTTTGAAATTAGTATACTTGGTATGATTATATCATCTTTGTTTAATGGTCCTGTACATTTTGATTGTTTTCTGGACCTAACCCTTGCATTAAATGATCCTAACGTTTCTCAAAGCCTTAACTTTAAATATTTTGACATCTAATTACGATATGGATGAAAGGAGCAATCCCCTTACTATTGTTTATCGCATTTATTATAGAGTATTAAAAACTAATCTTAATCGTAAAGCTGTTTCGAAAACTTCTGGTGATAAAACCTTTTTAATCTAAAGTTTTACTCCTGATGCTAAGATCCAAATTCCAAAAGTGATTCATTGGAAGGATATCACTCTTTCTAATGAATGGTTATTGGAACATGAATCTCAACCTGTTAAGTTTGTTTCTAATGAAATTAATTTTGATAATATTCAGCAATATCTTGACAGTTCTGTTAAAATAAGTTTTGATAATAAGGCTAATAAACCTCTGTTGTTCAATGAAATAACAAATTCTTTCGCTGGGTCCACTGCCTTAGAAAATTTGGCCAGAAGAGGCCAAGATCTCAATGATTTCCTAGAAAGTACTACTAAGCCTGATTTAAAACTAAAAGGAGTTGTTATTAATGTCTCCCAAGTAACCATTGCTTATTTGATGGTAGAAGTAATCATGGTTTAAGATGATGGCCTAACTTATTTCGAGGAAATTTGTGATTTAATTAAAGACAAATGATATAAAGGGCTTGCACGAGGCTTATGCACTTTTTTTTTTTAGGGAATAAACATAATTTCATTTCATAAAGAAGTTATATATGTGACTCAAGTTACAAGCCAAACTAACTCTTGTTGTAAGATTTCCCGTACACAAATATATTTGCGACGAGCATTGTCTGAACTCTAAAAAAACTCTAAAAAAAGAGTATCAATCTCTGTATAAAACAGAGGTAAAACCAACCCGCATCCACACTCCATCATCCAATGGATGAGAAGTAAAAATCACACCCATCCTCCAAGAGGAGGGAGGAACCAACACTACTATGAACACAAGTGCAATCGCCTATTTCACTTTATTTTTCCTACAAATAAAAAAACCCAACAAACAAACACCAACAAAACACACCGACATAAAATCAAAAGTACAGAAAATGGAAACAACAACCAAACACCAAACAATAGAATCGGGAAAAGCATAAAAGGGAAACATTGGTGGTGTGTGAATGACATGCACCACTATGGGAAGGAGCCAATCAGTCATTCAAGATAGTGCCGGAGTCACTGGGCCCTGAGCTGCCACGCATGGCATCAACGGAAGGTGATTCGTGGTGGCTCGATTGCAAGATTGGCAAGTGAGGATTCTCCCGATGGTGCACGTGTAGGAAGATGGTTACTGAGAAGCTCGAATCGAATCGACTACCCTCCCTTATAAGTCGAAAAAAAAGGGGAAAAAACCAAAAAACTATCGGAGACACAGGACTGGCGGTAGAGAAGGAGGAGAGGGAGAGGAAGAAGGAGCCGAAGCTCCCCTTCCCCCTAGTTGGGTTCAGACGAGAGAGGGTTTCTAGAGAGAGAGGCTCTGGTTTTAGAGAGAGAGGGTTTAGCTTATATATTTAAGACTTGTATATATCATTTCTTTTATTAAATATGGTTTATAAATTGGCTATAAACTACTTAAATAGACCTGTATATATCATTTTTCATAATTGTTTTGACAAAAGAAAAAATCTAATATAGTCGGGTTGCTTAAGCGCCGGGAATCGCGGCTGAATGTGGAAAATGAAGCACACCATTTTGTGTTTGTTGTAAAACGGTGCGTTTCATATCAAGACCAATGCCCATGTCTCCCTCCCTTAATTCATCTCCACGTCTCCCTCCCTTCGTCTCCCTTCATCTCCACCTCTCCCTCCCTTCGATTTTTCCCCCTTATTTGGGTCTGTGCTAAGTGAGGTTGGGAAGCTCAAGTACCTCCAAACCTTAGATTTATCTTAGAATTTCTTCAATGAGTCTTTACCTAGTTCAATTATTCAATGCAAGAGACTTAGAACCCTTGATTTCAATAAAAATAATCTCACTGGTACTCTACGGGAAGGATTTGGAACTGATTTAGTTTTTCTGGAAAAACTTGATCTTTCATTTAATAAATTCAATGGTTCCATTCCTAGTGACTTGGAAAATTTGTCCAGCTTGCAAAGTATCATTGATTTGTCTTACAATCTTTTCTCTGGTTCAATCCCAGCCAGCCTTGGAAACCTTCTTGAGAAGGTTTATATTGATCTTACATATAACAATTTGAGCGGCCTATACCCCACAATGGTGCTCTAATGAACAGAGGGCCAACAACTTTTATTGGGAATCTTGGGTTTTGTGCCCCTCCATTGAAGAATACTTGTTCTTCAGATACACTTGGTGCAAGTTCCCATTCCTTCATTCCATTTTTGCTGAAGAATGTACTTGAGAATCCTAATGATAGTGCTGGAAAGAGCCAGAAAACAAGAGGGTTAAGTAAGAGCGCTGTAATTGCAATTGTGGTGAGTGATGTAATTGGCATTTGCCTCGTGGGGTTGCTATTCTTCTATTGTTATACAAGGGTTTGTGTATGTGGTAAAGGTAAGGAAGATCACCCCTCCCATTGAAGACAAAGACGAGACCCACAAAGTTCACCAAAATGCTCAAATGTCTCTCGAAGTCGAGACCCACGAAGATCACCCCTCCCTTCGAAGACGAAGAGCACACTTATTTTCATCTGTTTTTCATTTTTTTTTATATAGCAGGTTGACGCGGCAGACGACTCCCTTGCGATTATATCTCCTAACTGTACGTAGAAGAATTGTTGACAAAATTACTTGATTATTGAATACAAAATACTTTTTAATTTTTAATTTTCAACATTTTCATCTAATCATTATTCGAATGGAAAAATCAATATAATTTTTACAAACTTAAAAAAATACAAAAATTCATACAACTTTTACAAACTTTAAAATAAAAATAATATTTAAATTTTACAATATTTTCATTTACTTTTTTTCCTCTTTTATCTTTGCCAAACACGATTTGAGGCGTTAGATTGATTCTACTAGCAGAGCAAGCTCGCTCCCATACAAACAAAAGGATATAATAAACCTCCACATTCATTAGTTAATCTGGAAGCACAATATCATTCTTGCTTCGCCATGGAAAACCTTTACTGCTACGCTGCTTTCTTCCTCTCCATTATCTTCATCATCATCACCAGACTTGTATACAAGCATAGCCCAAATTCACCACCTGGTCCGTTTTCTTTGCCAATAATAGGCCATTTCCACCTCCTTAGACAACCACTGTACCAAACTCTACACACCCTATCGTTTCAGTACGGTCCTGTCTTGACCCTTAAATTTGGTTCTCGGCCTGTCGTCGTCGTATCTTCTCCTTCCGCTGTCGAAGACTGTTTCACCAAGAACGACATAATATTTGCAAATCGTCCCCGCTCCATGGCCGGTGATATTTTGACGTACAACTTAACTGCTCCGGCCTGGGCTCCATACGGCCACTTGTGGCGGAACCTCCGACGCATCCTGAACACCGAGATCTTCTCTAAGAATAGCCTCCAAAAGTTTTCCATCATCCGAGAACAAGAGGTTTACTCCCTCGTTCGCTTAGTGTTCAAAATCTCAAATGGATCAGAACCCCAAAAAGTGGAATGTAAGTATTTGTTCTCTCTCCTGACTTTCAATGTAATTATGAGAATGCTCACTGGGGAGCCATGTGTTGGAGAGGAGGCTGCAAGTACAGATCTAGGAAAGCAGCAGCTCAAAGACGTGAAGAGGATTCTTTTTGCATTTTTGGGAATGAATATATGTGATTACATCCCAATTTTGAGGTGGGTTGGTTACAAAGGGTTGGAGAAGAACATGGTAAGATTGCGAGGGAAGAGGGATAAATTCTTGTGCCACATGATAGAAGAGATTGAGCAAATAAAAAATAGTCCTTTGAATACTAAGAAGGGGACTTTGATAGAAACTCTGCTGTCTCTTCATGAATCAGAAAGTGAATTTAATTCAGATGATATCATCAAAAGCATCGTTTTGGTAAGTGATAATATAAAATTTTCTGATTATTCTTGATTTATGTCATTTTGTATTACCACTTTTTGGCCTTCAATTTTCTTTTCGAATCACTATTTCAAAAAACACATGAATTTCCATCAGTTTTGTAGTAAAACAGGATGCATTATGTGTAAGCTAATTAAGTAAGTTTCAAATACTCGTTTAGTTCTATCTGAGCATTTTGTTGGTTTTATCAAAGCTAATTAATCCTAACGTTAGCAAAACATTTATTACTTCAGATGATGTTTGCCGCGGGAACAGATACAAATATAACAACGATGGAATGGGCAATGACACTTCTGCTAAATCATCCAGAGGCATTGCAGAAGGTTAAAGTGGAGATTGACAACCAAGTTGGACATGGGCGCTTGCTAAATGACTCTGATCTTGCCAATCTTCCTTGTCTTCGTTGTGTCATCAACGAGACACTTAGACTCTATCCCCCAACGCCACTTTTACTACCTCATTTTTCTGTAGAAGATTGCACTGTTGGGGGTTATAAGATACCGCAAGGGACAATGCTATTAGCCAATGCATGGGCTGTGCATAGGGATCCCAAGCTCTGGGAGGAGCCCGATGGCTTCAAGCCAGAGAGATTTGAAGGATTCAATGGAGAAAGAGACGCTTTCAAATTCTTCCCATTTGGGATTGGGAGGAGGGCATGCCCCGGTGCTGGCATGGGCCACCACCTAAATTCTCTAGCCCTTGGTGCACTCATCCAGTGCTTTGACTGGGAAAGGCTTGACAAGGAGATGGTGGACATGACTCCTGCTTCAGGGTTTCTTTTGGCTAAGGCCAAGCCTTTGGAAGCTCTCTGTAGTCCCTGCAATTCCATGACAGAGATCCTCTCTCAGCTTTGATAACCTGATCTACGTGTAATATATTAAACTATCTTGCTTCGGACTGAAGTTCCTTCTGTTAAAATAAGATCTCTCCCAAAAACGTTCAAGTGCAGAATGTGTTAAAATCTGCATTCTAATTTGGGTCTAGATCTTTTTGTTAAGGATATAATATGAGGAAATAAATCTACTATCATGATGATAGATTAATTGAAATGCATATTTAATTATTTATATTATACATTGAATTCTTCCCCACGTGCAGCCTAAAACAACTTGTATAATCTCACAAAAAGTATGTCAGAAGATCTCTCCATACCTCTCAACCAGGGAGATAGTTCTCTTATTATTTAGTAATAGTTCAATGTATTCACAACTTATACTGGTTGATAAATTATCTAAGTACTCTATCTAGTAGCTCCGTACTTGGGGGTGAACCCTTTTTAACCTTAAATCCACAAAATATAAAACTTTGATACCATATTCTTCCAAAAATCAAATACCTCAAAAATACTTCTAAAGAAAATAAACTCAGACACTACTACATATTCTCTAAAATCTAGGGCATAAACTTTAAAAAGCAATAGTAATATTTCACAAACATTTCAATCCTAAAACAATATGGACAAAAGACCTTAGGCACAAGCATAACTGAAAAAACATAAAAAACAGAAATATAGGCCATGTTTACCGCCGTGGCAAGGTTGTGCATATTTAATTAGGCAAACAAAACATAAATTACTTTATCGCCAAAGTAGTTGCATAGCTCAGAACAAAAGCCACAATCTTACACCTATGGCAAGATCAAAATAGAGGCCACATTATATACCCGTGGCAAGGCTAGAACGGAGAATGCTATTATAACCCATGACAAGGTCGGTAACAAAAGGATAATAGAATCTTTTGCCTAAGAGTTTAAGAAACAATGCAATAACAAAATAGTATACTGAATAGATAATATAATATGATTAGATAACAATTTCAGACTTCAAATTCACATTTTATGCAATAGAGAAACAGAGTAAAAACAATCTGCCCATATCTACACCAGTCATGATAAAATGTAATATTTTCATGTTGAATATAAGGAATGGTGCAGAAAATGATTGAGGTTGTTTTCATAATAAAATATGCATGTTTTCATAAAATCGACCCCAGTCAGTTTTTGACAAAGTCTAACATAGGAGCATCACTTCTTGGACATTTTAACATCTCTCAATTGCCCCATAATAGTACCAAGTGAATATCAATCCACAACTAAATGAGATTAACACGATCTATAAGCTAATAGAATTAAACTAACACTGCTAAAATAAGACAAACATACTAACTCCACAACAATAATCCCATAGTTCTAGTACTTCTCTCTCTGTCAAGTACCTTCACTTAACCCAAGGGTGACAGTAGCTCTTGTACAATGGTTTTTGTTTTGAGTTAATTTTGTTGCTGTTTCAATGAGTTCTAATTAAGCATAAACCTGAGATGTTAAACGTCCAGATCCGTTCAACCTCACTGATCACCACAACCCAAAGCATCTCAATGGCAAACAACCCCAAAAGAATCCGTTTTAAATAAACTCCATTGTCGCCAATCATAGACACTTTAAAATTCACATACTCCACCATACTCATGTATCGCTAATTCAATTAGCACCAATCTTATTGCAACAACTAAAATTCCTGTAACACCCTGTATTTTAGTGTATTTTTATTGAAGATTATTTTTATTAATTCAAAAATTTATTCTCTTGTTTTAAAATTGTCAGATTTTTAAATGGTTTATTTTATGATCTTTAATTGTGAAAATTAAATTTGATATGTTTCCTTAATATATTATTGTTATGCATTTAGATTGTTCTTTGTTTTTAAATTAATTTATTGTGGGATTTTAATATTTTATTTTAAATTTTATCATTAGGTTTAAATTATTTTAATTGAGATGCGGTTTTGAAATCCTTTTCGTTGGACCATTTTTGTAACCCAAAATGTGAGGATTGAACTTCATTTCTTTTCCTCCATTTTTCTTTTTCCTTTTTCTTTCCTCTTCTCTTTCTTTTTCTCTCCTCTCTCTCTCTCTCCCGTGCGAAGCCTCTCCTCTCTCCCTCCCCGTCCGTTTCTCTTTTCTCCTAGCCCCCCGCCGCCGCGCCGCCGTCACCAGCACTGCCCAGCCCATTAGCTCCCCCTCCCTCCGGCGACCACCCCCCTCCATTCCTAGCTCCTCCCACGCCACCGTTAGCCCCCATGCCCATCACCAAGCTGCGACACCCTTTGAGCTCGCGCATCGCCGTCGCGCCACCTCCGGCCACCATCTCTTCACCACTTCATCCTCGACCTCCTAGCAACCCAATACACCCATCCTTAGCCTCGATCTACCACCGGTGAAGCACATCCATCAACATTTCTGTTTTGGCCTTTGTGGTTTTCGACCGCCCTCTACGCCGCCACCCACGGCCAACCACCACCACCACTAACTTCACCGACATCCCTAAGCCCTACACTATCAATTTCAGGTCTTGGTTCGTCCCCATTCAAAAGTGGGTTTTTGAGACCCACGGCCACAGTGTATATTGCACTGTTACGTTGCTGAGCTGCCACTTCTTGCATGTCCGTGATCCTTCGAAAATCATTATATAGTACTGTAAGTATTTTTCCAAAAAACTATCGTAATTTAAATATATTTTTGCACTAACTCCTATTATTGTGATCTGGTAGGTTATGCCGAACTGAGTCCGAGGAGTACGGGGGTCGGATGGATTGGAGGACGGAGTTGTTGTGTGTTTGGTTTGCATTGTGAGTTGTTGATTGTCGGTTATGGCGTCGTTCATGTACATGGCATATTTGCACGCATGATCATGTTTGTAAAGGAAATTGGGTTTTCGTGTAATTGCATTCATGTTCATGTGTTTATTGAAAACTGGGTTTTCATGTGTTAAAGGATTTTTGGGTGCGTGTGTATCACGACCCAAGCCGAGATGAGGCATTATCTCGGTGGAGCTCATCTGGTCACTCGGGAGCGGAATATATTGAGTGACGTCCCTTGAGTTGTCGCTGAGCGACAACAGGATCAGACGAGATGGTTTCGTGTCGACTCTGTGGCCCCTCTGCTAGCGGGGGCTAGAGGATGCTTGACCACGAACGCGCTGGGCATCGCTAGTTAGCCCGGACATGCGGATGGTCCCTAGGGGAGATCATGGTGCATTGGTAAAATGGATTAATGGGCTGTTTTCTGGGAAAATAGCGTGTGTTGAATAAAAGGATTTTATGTGATTCATTTTCTGGGAAAATGAGGTTTTATTGATTTGGG